>NW_021166839.1:632500-676065 GCF_900634415.1 Cottoperca gobio | reverse complement strand
GAGGCTGATCACCCTGCAAGAGTGAGGATGTATTCACGACATGATAACTGACTGTTTGCACTTTTTCATGTTGTTGTTTTGCCAAATACTGCACCTTACCTCACCTTGTTGAATATTGCACTGCACCCCATCTCATTTTAGTCTGGCATCTTTCTATATATGTTATGTTCTGTATATTTGTATGAAACATTTTTGCACTATTTGTAAAAATGTTTAAATCTGCAGTTATTCCTGTGGATAACGAGGGTGCGTCTACAAGCGCAAAAGGGGAGGGGCTGCTTAGTGATGTAGTGATAGCAGGAGAGAATACTCCGTTGTCAAAACAATTCATTTTTGGTCCAAAGTATTCTGCAGCAAAAGAGATTGTACATTCACTGCCCAATTTTCCGTTACCAAACAGTCAATTGGACAGTGAAAAAGTGACAGGAGGAGAGAATACTCCGTTATCAAACAGTCAGCTGGACAGTGAAATAGTGACAGGAGGAGAGAACACTCCGTTATCAGACAGTCAGCTGGACAGTGAAATAGTGACAGGAGGAGAGAATACTCCGTCATCAAACAGTCAGCTGGACAGTGAAATGGAAATGGATGATGAAGAATATGAAAGTGAGCTACAAAGTGAAAATGAAGTTGAAACAAAGAGTAGGCCTAAAGCTACTGACCTGTATTCTTTAGAGCTAATAAATACTTTTTTGGATGAGACATTTGGTCAAACTGTGAATGTACAGGACCATTTTCCAGATGAGGAAAGGTTTATAAAGACTGTTACCATTTTACAGAAAGTGGTAGGTTTTGACATGTTAAGTAAAAAAAAGAGGTATCGTTTAAGGAAGTTAGTAACTTCCGTGAGAAAAGAGAGGGAAGAAGAAGAGAGAGAAGAGAAGAGAGCAGAAGAAAATTGATATACTTTTTTTGCAGGAAACTCACAGTGATGAGGAAAATGAAGCAGACTGGGGCCTGTTTTGGAAAGGGCCTTTCTTTCTAAGTCATGGTAGTAATGTCAGTGGAGGCGTTGCAGTTCTTTTTTCAGAAAAGTTGAATGTGAATATTATATCAAAGGAGGAGCTTGTAAAGGGAAGGGTAGTAATAGTTAGAGCAGAAGTTGAAGGGTGTATTTTCTGTGTAGTTAATGTCTATGCAAAGAGAGGTTAAGTCTTTTCAACAAACTGAAAGATGAGTTAGGCAAGAATCAGGACCTCAAAATTTTTGGTGGAGATTGGAACTGCACGATTGACTTTACACAGGACAGAATGAGTGAGGAGCCACATTTACAGTCATCAATTAGTTTAAAAAGTACAATTAGTCATTTAGAATTAGTAGATGCATGGAGATTAAAAAATGAAACAGCAAGGCAGTACACATGGATCAGGATTTTGGATAATAGAGTGAGTGCAGCTAGACTGGACAGGATATACATATCAGAAGGGCTTAGAGGCCAGCTGATTAGTAGTTGTATTAGTCCAGTGGGGTTCAGTGACCACCATATAACTACTATATGCTTGAGTTTTGCTTCTGGTGAAAAGGTGAAAAATTATTGCCATTTTAACACAAAATTGCTTCAGGACACAATTTTTTGTGAGAATTTTAAAACTTTTTGGTCAATTTGGGCTCAGAAAAAGAGTGAGTTTGAATCTTTGAGTATGTGGTGGGAAATAGGAAAAGCTCAGACACGTGTTTTCTGTCAACAGTATACATCTTACACAACACTTAATACTAGGGAAGCAATTAAAAACCTGGAAATGGAAATAAGGGACATTGAAAGTGAATTACGCCCCAACACAAGCTCTGATGATGAGACTTTACTTCAAAAGAAAAGACTGGAGCTCAGCTCTTTCATGAGGGAGAGAGTGAAAGGAGCCCTCGTCAGAGCTCGTTTTGTATCAATTAAGGACATGGATGCTCCAAGCTCTTTCTTTTTCAACCTGGAGAAGCAGAAAGCAAAGGGGAAGCAGATGTCCTGTCTGAGAATGCCTGATGGTAGGATTACTACAGACTCTGGTGAAATGAGGAGACAGGCTGTTAATTTCTATACAACCCTGTTTGGAGCTGAGACCTGTGAGGAGCAGTGCCAGTTGGAACTACTGGAAGGACTACCTAAGCTCACTCCTAGGGAGAGAAAATATCTGGATAAAGACCTGTCCTTTGAGGAGCTAACCACGGCCATAGGACAGCTAGCTTCTGGGCGTGCACCAGGGATTGATGGGCTACCCACTGAGTTCTATAGGGCTTTTTGGGAATGTCTGGGACATGATTTTCATGAAGTAATGATGGATTCTTACAAAAAGGGCTTACTGCCATCTTCATGCAGGAGGGCAGTTCTATCGCTCCTCCCAAAAAAAGGGGACTTGGCCCTTTTAAAAAACTGGAGGCCTGTGGCATTATTATGCTCGGATTACAAAGTGCTTTCAAGGGCTCTTTCTAATAGACTGAGAGACTATCTTGGAGTATTAATACAACCAGATCAAACGTACTGTGTACCTGAAAGAACTATAATGGATAATTAGTTTTTGATTAGAGATGTGTTGGATGTGTGCAAATCATATGATATTAATGTCGGGATCTTATCAATAGACCAAGAAAAAGCCTTCGATAAAGTAGATCATGGCTTTCTTTTCTCCACTTTGAATGCATTTGGTGTTGGGAAGAATTTTTCAAAATGGGTAGGTCTACTGTATGAGGAAGCAAGTTGCATGGTTAAGGTGGGAGGCGGTTTGAGCAGACCTATAATGGTTAGTAGGGGTATCAGACAGGGGTGTCCCATATCCGGTCAACTCTACAGTATTGTCATAGAACCACTCCTGTGCCAACTTAGGAGAAGACTTAGTGGTCTATCCCTGCCTGGACTAACCCAGAGTCCTCCTTATGTTGTCTCAGCTTATGCTGATGATGTAAGCATTTTCATTAAGAACCAGGGGGATGTAGAGGGAATAAAATACTGTCTAAACATGTATGAAAGAGCCTCATCGGCTAAGGTGAACTGGGAGAAGAGTGAGGCCCTACAGGTGGGGCGATAGAGGGAGGAGGCACCCCCCAGTCTGCCTGGAGGTTTACAGTGGGGACAGCAGGGGATGAAGTTCCTGGGAGTTCATTTAGGATCAGCAGAATATCAGGAAAAGAATTGGGAGGGCTTAGTGGAGAAGGTGCGTGCTAGGCTGTCAAAGTGGAAATGGCTCCTACCTCAGCTATCCTATAGGGGGAGGGTCTTGGTTGTGAACAACCTAGTTGCCTCGATGCTCTGGCATAGATTAATTGTTCTACCTTCACCTAGGGGCTTAATAGAGGAAATACAAAGACAGCTAGTAGATTTCTTCTGGACTGGGCAGCATTGGATAAGGGCTGCAGCTCTGTATCTTCCAGTGGAGGAAGGAGAACAAGGCCTGATAGACATTTCCTCGCGAGTGATGGCCTTCAGGCTCGAAGCAGGCCAGAGACTCCTGTATGACTGTGGGGCAAGATGGCTGGGTACAGCCAGATTAATACTAAGGAAGGCTGGTCGTTTGGGATATGACAAACATCTGTTCTTACTGAACCTGAACGAGGCGGATATCACAGGACTTACACCGTTCTATGTTGCAGTTTTTCAAGCATGGCAGGTTCTCCAGGCCACCAGGGACCCTGGCGGTCTACCTGGAATGTGGATTTTTGAGGAACCACTGTTCTTCAATGACTATCTAAAGACAGAAACACTGTCGTCACCAAGCCTGAGGGCTGCTCTACGAGAGGCTGGCTGTGTTAAGCTGGGACACCTGTTAAAGGCCACACAGACATCTGTAGAGGTTCTGGGACAGATGGCCAACATCAGATCTTCCAGGGTCTTGTCTAGGATCGTTCGAGAGGTCTGTGCTTCCTTGTCAGAGCCCCTAAGAGTGTTTGCCGAAAATCGTACCTATTCTGACCAATGGGATGATGAGTGCGAGTACAGTTTTCCATCTTTAACTGTCACTCCTGCTGTTGGGGAGTGGCAGGAGGGGGAAGACCAGTTTCTCTCTTTCAAAACCCCAAAGCTGGGGGAATTCAGAGAAATGGAAAAGAAAGAAGCCTATCAAATTTGTGTTAAGGTGTCGTATGTACGCTCTCTGACAGGAATTAGAGCATCGAGGTGGACTGGGGTTTTTGACCCGCACTCTTCCCCGAAGGGATGCTGGAGGTCTTTGTACAAACGGCCAATTGACAAACGGGCAGGTGACCTTCAATGGAGGATTGTGCATGGGGCTATTGCCACTAATAGACACCTAGCACACCTGGATCCAAGTATAGGGGTGGGCTGTCCTTTCTGTCCACAACCAGAAACACTTGAACATTTATTTGTTGGGTGTTCAAGGCTGGGGGGTGTCTTTGATTTGGTAAAGTTGTGGTTTTCAGGATTAGGTGTGATTTTTTCGTTTGAACAATTCATTTTTGGTCCAAAGTATTCTGCAGCAAAAAAGATTGTACATACACTGCTCAATTTTATGTCTGGAATGGCTAAACTTGCAATCTGGATCACGAGGAGAAATAAGATAAAGGGCGACGGGTCTACAGATCCAGTGCAGGTTTTAACAGGGATGGTAGCTGCTCGACTTAGAGTTGAGCATGCTTACTATAAGTTAACAAATGATTTGGAAGGTTTCAATTACATCTGGGCTGTTGAGGGGGTGTTGTGCTTACCAGAGGAAGAGGGAGAGCTGGTTCTTTGTTTCTAGTGGAAGGTTATAATTATTTATTTTTGTTGTGTTTGTTTTGTGTAACTGTATGATTTTGAGATGAGCTGAATTGGTTAACTATTTGTAATGCTATGAGCTGAACTGGAAAGGAGTGGTTTTAATAAAGAGCTTTTAAATCTCTCTCTCTCTCTCTCTCTGCATTTATGTCCCTTAAATGCATGTTACTAACTCATTCTGTGTCTCTCATGTGGCAGGTTGCCACTGTTAAGGTTCGGACCATGAATCCTGCCCTGGTCGTGCCTGCTGTCCTGGTCGTGCATGCTGCTCTGTCCGTCTGTCATTAGTGATATTGGGTTGTGTAAAAAAGTTTGATTTGATGGTTGTGTTCTACTTTGAAATAAATGTTTGAATTTGAAATTGGTCAGCTTTGTACTACTTCCTGGGCACACACACAACACATTTTCATAACAATTATTACTGCCATATCAGAAGGATATAACGCAAATGAACATTAAGTAGTCATTTAATCAACGTAATATATATATATATGTATTAAGATGTTTGGACAGTGTTTAAGCATTGACACGCTGATGGTACTGTTGGACGCAGCTTCCTTACAAATGTGCAGGTGGAACGGGAAGCTCATTTTCCACTTTTTTCAGTTCACCCACTTCCCGAAGTCTTAGAGAGTCGGTGATGGTACTGTTGGACTCAGGATCCTCCCAAATATATAGAAGGAGCTTGGTTTGAAGTGTCTACACCCTTCCTATCAAAGGTTATTCCAAATGTGAGCTTCCCAAAGAGATTTATAGGCCCTATTCTATCTCTAAACCTGCCCTCTAAACCTAATACCCATAACTTTGCGAAGAAACGTCGGAGACGCCTGGGATCTTCGCCTGGCTACTCATCACAGGCAGCCCTGTCATATGAGCCCACATCATATGTCACTAAATTTTGGAGGCGTGGCTTCCAAGCTTTGCACACCATATACTGTTAATAGTTGACCTTTGTTAGATCACATTTATGAATTAAAGTGCTCACTCACACAATAAATCTCTCAGTCACACACTCTCTCTCACACACACACACTCACACACACATTGGAAGTTTTGTTAAGGCCAAAAAAGATAAAAAATGACAATTACTCTGATTTGACTCAAAGCTGGTACACATATAGTACTGGTAGCAGGGATGCTGCTGCCACAGTGCCAGGGCTCTAGCCATTAACATCAGGCTACAGCATCATAAATGAACTTGGCAACTTCCATTAAGCTCAGCTCTATTGAAACTTATTGGAAGTGGACAGAACTGTATATACTTATGCCTGTCCACTTCCATTAAGCTCAGTTCTATTGAAACTTATTGGAAGTGGACAGAACTGTATATACTTATGCCTGTCCACTTCCATTAAGCTCAGTTCTATTGAAACTTATAGGAAGTGGACAGAACTGTATATACTTATGCCTGTCCACTTCTATTAAGCTCAGCTCTATTGAAACTTATTGGAAGTGGACATATCTATACTTATGCCTGTCCACTTCCATTAAGCTCAGCTCTATTAAAACTTATTGGAAGTGGACAGAACTGTATATACTAATGCCTGTCCACTTCCATTAAGTTGATTATTGGAAGTGGACTTCCAAAATACGTAATACGAAATAGGTCAATGAACGTCAACGAACGTCAATGAACTACTTTCCCGACACCGTAGAGACATGTGGATGGTGCCCTTGGACGTGTCTTCCTTACAAATGTGGAGGTGGAACTTGCTTCCAAGTCTCCACGACCTTCCCATCAAAAGTTATTCAAGAAAAACCTTGAACGTTTCTTCAGTTCACCCTCTCCCCAACCTCGGGGAGTTGTGTGTGGTACCATTGGATGCGGAATAGCAATGAATGGTCTGACGAAGCTCGGTGCCAAGTCTCCCCGACCTTCCTATCAAAAGCTAGTCAAGGAAAACGGGAAGCTCACTTTCCACTTTTTTCAGTTCACCCACTTCCCAATGCCTTAGAGAGTCGGGGATGGTACTGTTGTACGCAGAATCCTCACAAATCTATAGAAGGAGCTTGGTTTCAAGTGTCTACCATCTTCCTATCAAAAGTTATTCCAAGCGTGAGCTTCCCGGAGTGGTTTATAGCCCCTATTCCTAACCCTAACCCCTAACCCTAACCCTTTGACCTCACAGACATGCACAGCTTTCCTTCTCTGTGTCAACAGCTTTTCTCCGAACGTCTGAAGCCTTTTGTCCTCACGCTCGGGCTGCTCCGCTGGTTTTCAACTGTCAAGTTACTGTGGGTTTTCAGTCAATGTCTGCCCAAACTTGAAAGACTCAGAAGAATACAGAGGATGCCTGGACAACTCAACTCATATTTTGAATTTATTTCTTAGTTCATGTGAGTTTCATCAGGTTGAAAACCTTCAAACAGAAAACAAAGGATATATTAGACATATGATACACTGCCTAACTGAACAAATGTTTGTGCTGGAAATATTTCCTTCAGCATTTTTATAATTATTGTTTCTATCCGTTACATTTTATCTTTAATAAATCAAAATGAATCATTAATGTCAGTAACCCTTATCACACCACAAACCACACATCCTTATAATAAATGGATAATTGTTATGAACATTAGAACAGCGCGTGTTTAAACGCAGTGGACACAAACAAAGGCGCAGCTTTTTTTATCCACCTTTTGAACGGATGAACCGGAAGCGCGCATGAATAATAATTAATAGCGCAAGTCAAAACACTGCAATTCGTGACCATTTACCATTTTGACACGGTCCAAAATAATACTAAAAGCTAATAAACTTAATATTTCAACCTTTTGGTCCTGACTTTCTTTAATAATCATACAAATCACGTAAATGCTCATTTTAAACTCTGTTGTATCTCTAATAATAAACAGAATAAACAAATGAATTTAATATTTTAAACTCCATCTTAACATGCAGGGATAATTGAGTATATAATAGTTATTTATGGCCTTTTTATCAATAAATATTATATTATTATCCAAATGCGCAGCTTGTGAACGCCTGGTGTTACTCTTAGAAAAACCTGTCTAATAAGTTAAGTTTTTGTCCCTTTTATCTGAAATTTGAACCTGAACTTGGTAACACTTGGTACTATGTTTCTATTGTGTTTTCCAGCTCACCACTACCAGCTATACCCATCTTCAGGCATCTTTTTCAACAAAAATAATTGTAAGTGTATTTTCTTCAAATTCAGTATATTTGCACTATTACTCAGTGCCAGAAGCACTTGGAGTGATTATTCACTGTTTTGCAAGAACAATAAGAGAGTTATCTTTTGAATGAGATCAAAATCATGCATATGGTGCAAATGGTTGAAGAGCAGCTTTCAATTTACTTTGGATATGTCGTTTCTCTGTATTTTCGGGTAAATTCGCCCACACTGTAAGAGGTTAAAGTGTACTAAATTTGTGGGTTTTAAAGCTATAGAATAGTAGAAATGCTTAAAATACAATGTTGTGGTGTTATTTCTAGCATAATTACATACCCAGTTGGATAATAATCACAAACAAAAATTATTTGTCATTAATCACTTTCTTCTCTTGTCTGCTTTGAAAGGGCGGGGCAAAGCCCAGATAGACGCATTGTATACTCCCTTCTCTGCCACAAGCTCTAAGACATGTTGTCCATACACCTTAAAAACTCTTGCATGAAGGACACAGTGTTTTATGTCAAAAGCTACTAGTGATAAATCTAGTGACTTTTTCTGGTGTTTTGGAGACTCTGACGTGAATGCACGTAGCGTTCTGCAGTTACTGTTCTCAACGAGCAGCGGGTGCTGCCATGAGCCCCTCCGCCGTCCCAAAGCTGAACGTCCCTGTGCGCCGCCGAGACTTAGGGCCTATCCTTTGGGTGACATTGTAACGCAAACTGACTGTTTTACAGCTTATGACGACAAAACAGACGATCAGAACTCCATCGGTGGCTTTACTGGAAAATAGTTGTCTTTCACATTTGTTCATCTGAAACAAATAGTCTTCTTTTGCCTCACTTTTTGATAGCAGGCATATTAGGTTGACTGTGGCAATACAGTACGTCCACTAGGTGGCAGTAAAACATGTTCAAGTCAGTAAAAATAGAATTCAAAAGGTTTGGTGTTGCCTTACTTCACAGTAGTAGTAGTAGTAGTAGTAGTAGTAGTAGTAGACTGTTTTAGTTAATATGTCGCTTAACATTAATTATAATGTTAAGCAACATATATACACATAGACTAAAACCTTAGATCCTACTAAGTTGATTAAACCACACCATTGTGTTTGACTTATTACACAGCAGTTTTTGTAGTTTTTTAAAACATGACACAACAGCTTCCACAGTACATGAAATAAAAACAATATTTGTTACTGTCACGGTGCGGTTAAAAAGAAGGGTTGAAGGCAGGTTGTTATGACAAAGAGCAAGCTTTTAATGATACAAAGCTGAATAAAAAAAACAGGTATACAACAAACGTGAGGGAACAGGCTAAGGTAATACAAGAACTAGGAGAAACCATGATGACACAAGGGAACACCAGGATTAACACAGCGATGAACACACCAGGAAACATAGACAACGAAGTGACAAGAACAATGTGAAACACAGGTTTATATATACACAGACACTAATCACAAGAACAGGACACAGCTGGAGGAGGCAGCAAAGACATAAGAGCAGCAGGCTGATTAGAAACAGGCGGGAAAACACAAAGACAGGAAGTAAAACCAGACATGACACAAGATGAGTGTTTTTACAAAGTAAAACAGGAAACAGAAAAACTAAAAGCAAGGATCATGACAGTTATACGCGTGTCCACCAGAGAGCAGTGACACATATATTTTGAGACTGTAAAATGTCCTGCTAAGTGTGCATCTGTATCACAATCGTTGAAAATAGTGGTCTGATACTGAACCAGACAGTAAATGTACTGCAAAAGTAAAACTAGGAGATCAAAGAGGTGCAAAAAAGCTCCGTAAAGCTGCAGAGTTGGTGACAATTCTCTGTGAGTTCAAAACTAGCAGTGACATTTGCTTCAAATGTCCTGCTTCATCCAGAAATGAACATTAACCAGGTTTCCAAAACAACAAGTAGGAAAGTTGCTCCATCTCTGCTGATGTTTGTACCCTGTTCAGGTCTGCTCTCATGAGAATGAGGTTAGAGGTTTTTTCTTCAGGAAATGGGGAGGTTGCAGCAGTTGAGAGACGGCCAGTTTGAAGAAGCCACGTGATGAATCTTACTTCCTCTAACAGTCAGATTCTGTGCGTCTCTTCTGATCACAGACACAGAGATGCCGGGGACAAGGTAAGAACTCATTAAATTATCTGTCAGCTTCATTGTGATTTATAACTTAATGGTTTGGTTTTGTGTCGTTTCTCAACATCATTACTGGCTTTAACACTTGTTAGTGTGGTTTACTCTTCTGTAGGCCTAAACTCGTGATGGAGGGAACATAAACCACTTCAACTTTTCTTAATGGCTAATTGTTTCCAATTATTGTTATATTATTTTACAGAAGTCACCCTCTGGTAGGAATAACAGGTTTCGGCATAGCCAACAATTTACTTTGTGCTGCTCACATAATGTGAGGAGATCATAAGATCTTTTGCTTCCGTGTGGAGGCTTTCACTTTGTTTCCTGTTACTGAAGCTTTAGTGTTAGTGTCAAAGTTGGAGGTGTGAATTTAAACACTTAAAGTCTCAAACTTCATATCTCAGAGCGCTTCAGGTGCAGGACGACCGGATGTAAACAGAAACCACGTCTGACCGCGAGGACGCTGGAAGTCAGTCTATATAATGATACCATACTAAATGCTGTGAGACATTCATGGTTTATACATTCATTTCATTAACAACATTTTCCACTCATTTTAGTTTTCCCCCTGGTTTTTAGAGGACTTAGGGGCTGTGCAGCCGTTGGGGTTGGGAGTGTTCAAAACTATGACATTTTATATCATTATTAGCCTATTACTACAGATAATGCCAAAAAGCTTAAAGACAAAACTTGCGAAAAGTTTAATAATAATAATAATAATAATAGTCTTATTATATACACCCTGGAGTTTCTGTGTCTCATGTGGCAGGTTGCCACTGATAAAGTTTACGTCAGGATCATGAATCATGGCTGCGCCTGCTGCCCTGGTCCTGCTGGACACCGGGAAGCCTTTTTGACATTTTCCTGGATTCATCCATACTTTCTCTTTTTCAACACAACATAATTTCTTTCAAATGTTGTATTTGTACTATGTTGTTTATCCTGTACACACGACATCTATTGCACATCTGTCCATCCTGAGAGAGGGATCCCTCCTCAGTCTCTCCCTGAGGTTTCTAACATGTTCCCCATTTAATTGTTGGTTTCTTTTATGAAGTTTTTCCTTGTGCGATGCGAGGGTCTAAGGACAGAGGGTCTAAAGACAGAGGGTCTAAGGACAGATGGTGTCATATGCTGCACAGTCTGTAAAGCACACTGAGACAAATGTATAATTTGTGATATTGGGCTATATGAATAAATTTGATATCACAGCCTTCATCTGAAAATGTATATCTGGAAATGTTTGCCCTGTGAAATCATATTCTGTAAAACAAAGAGCAGATTAATTATTAGGCCTCCCGCAAAAACACATGCATATTATGGAGAAAATAACATTTATAACGCAGGCAGTCTTCTTTACTTATTCACTGTACCTTACTATTTGACACTCATTCAGTGAAATAAGCATTGTTTTAAAGTTTATCATCGAGCATTTGTAAAGTGCTTCCATTGTTGTGTGACATCAGATATCTTCATGAGGTCGAGGGGGATGGATTTGCTCGAGTTTACAAGCAGGAACTCAGACTTTGAGTCACGTCCATTGCACTTATTCTCGTAGGAGGTCGGAAATATTTGAGTTTCTAGCTGTCTGAAACTTTGTGATGAAAGCTGCGCTGTTGTATAACTTGGTTTTTCAGTCAGATATAAAAAATATCTAAACCCACAGAACTGAGGCATTTTGACGTCACAGTAATGCTTCAAATATCTGATGAAAGACTGAGCGTTGTTTTTTTAGTCACCGCCTGGCTGACACACCAGTATACCTTTTGAATAGTTAGTCTGCTCTGTCCCACCTCAGTTCTACCCACGATGCATCATTTTTAATTAGCCGGAGTTAGACGTGGAGTCACTTCCAAGATGGCAATGGCCCGAGCCGCCCACTTTGAGCTTCACAGCATCTCGATCTCTATCTTCAACCTGTGACTCGTTACGTTGACATAAAAGCTACAATATTAATTTACGTAACCTAGACAAGATCCATCTCATTACATACAGATAATCCAGATAAAGATGTTCCATAACATCCAGAGTCTATTACTGCCATTAGTTTTTTTGCAACAGGATACCTTCACTTCATCCAAAGATCTTAAAAGTTAGAGGATATAACTTGTGATTTCTTTGTTAGGTTACCAACACAAGCCAGAGCTGATTTCAAAATCTTTTAATTTAAATAAGAGATTTAAATGGATTGCTGTAGGTAACAGTACAGGGGGCCATGGTTCACTCGTAACATAGCTAGTTCCACACTTTCACAAAGCCCATGTATTAGAAACGTTGGGTGTGCTATTTGTTTCTACACTCTACTTTTAACAACAAATCAATAAAATTACTATGAGACATTGCCAAGATTTGTCCCATTCTCTCCATGAATGCTGCTGAAACCCTTTTCATCTAAGCTTCATTACTGTAAAATCCTTTCTCTGGCTCAACTAAATTAGTAAACTACAAAATACTGCTGCTAGAATATTAAATGTTATCATATTACCCCTGTTCTTATAGTGTTACATTGGCTCCCTCTGCTAGATCAGACTTTGCAGATGGCAGGCCGTCTCCTCCGAATCCACTCATTCTGAAGTAAACTTAAAACATAATTTTTTTTAGCATCAGCCCTCAACCTTCCTGATTGCCTTAAAACCTTAAAACACTAAACCACGGTTAGCAAACTTTCACTTCTGTTTTTGTATATTATACTAATGCTGCTACTTCCTTTATGGTATGTATTATGTGTGTCTAAGTTTCCGTTTGTAACCCTTTGTATGTAGTTTCTCACTACGTTTTTTGTGATTTTTGCTAATGTGGTTCATTGTATTATACGTACAGCCCTCTCAGGCATGCTTTGTGATATTTGGCAATAATAAACTTTGACTTGACTTCTGATACGACGGACAGAAGAACAAATGTTGTGAAACCAAAGTGAATCAATCACAGCTGCAAACAGGAACCCAACAGGAGTGTCCTCAGACTTCACTGGATCCAACTTCAACTCAATGTTAACTAACAAAAATATAATAACTCTCTCAGAAAGTGATCTTTTGAGTGATATCAGTTCATTTGAACCCTGAAGGTTGTTGAAAAATACACATTTAAAGTCAGTTTAGTGGGTTATAAGTGTGTTTACTTTAAGTATACACCACATACTGTGTATATACATATATATTTATGCGTACGTACAGTATAAATACGTAGATATGTATTAAAGACATTTGTTGTTATTGTTTGTTACGACCCGGCTCGGCGAGGGAAAAGGGAGTAACATACAACCAGATGTTGATGGTAAAATAAGATATATTTATTAAATATGGTGGACAATTCGACAAACAATTGCCTTTAACGACACCACAAAGAACAAAAGGAGGGCTCTTAACACGAGCAAATAAGGCATCAAAGCCAAACAAACAGAACAATAAACCCCAACCTAAAAAATTCTAAACAAAACTCGGGGTGAAAACTGGATCAATACCAAATACAAACAAAAGTCATAAATAGCACTGAAGCACCTAGAGATTCCAACACATTGGATACAGAGCACGTAACTTAACTGATGACATTAAGATACAACCGACTCTAAGATCCACACACACAAGTACAAGGCATATGGCTGACAACACCAGCAGCCCCGACTGTCGAGCTGGCTTGGCATTTGTAGTCACCGGTCTCTCCCGTGCGCCTCGGATTGGAGAGCCGGAACAGGTGCATACCAATCACAGCCGGTCTTCATCAAGGTGGGAGGAGGAGGTGTCGCCGCAGCCAATCAAGCGGGCGGTGGTCACACATCCAAATCTGCATACCTAAATAGGGACACAAGGTGCATGCATCCACAAAGTAATCCGCCGCAGATAAATAAGGCCGTGGCCGTAACATTGTTTCATCTACCTGTCTTTATAATAAATATAATGTTTATAGCACACTTTACCAATTTAACAATTCAACTTTATTTCTTATGTTTTGCTTTTGAGTTTTTCCACTTCTGTTAGCTCAGTTCAAGTTCTTTATGATTTAATCACATCAGTACCAGAGCCACTGCTGACCTTATTAGCTGTCCAGATCTGTTATTGTTTTACATTTAAACCCTCAACTCAGGATTATAAATTCTGACGGTAATAAGGTTAACGTGAGATACATTTAGTTCAATGGTACTGAGGGAGTTCGTAACATGGTTTAAGGTTTCAATAGGGTCAGGTTTAACTATATAACCTATTAAAACCCTAACCCATTACTTTATTGTCCATTAGAAGAGCTGCTGTCTATGTTGGGCTGTGGATATTGGCTGGAAGCATAATGATACCAAGCAGAATTAGTACATAACCACAAAAACTCAGCAGTAAAATATTTTCTATCACATTATTTACAGCACTAATTTGACGATAACCAGTCATGTTAATCATGTTCTTTAAAGTCAGAGTGAAGAGTTTGTGAACACACTGAAATGAATAAACAGCAATAACACTGGATAAATTGTGAAAGGTTCACACTTTTCTTTGTTGGTCCACAGAATGACGAACCTGCAGAGCGCCGCAAAGCCAGCGTTAATGGAGCCTCCACAGCGCCGCGCAGCAACGCAGGGAGACGTGCAGATGCGCATGAAGAGCTCCCAGAACTCCAGTGAACGCCTCAGTCAGTCCAAGTCCATGGTGCTGCAGGAGTCCGACCTCCCACAGAACCCTGTAAGGAGCCACCAAGAACCTGCATCCTGCAGCTGGTGCACTTCAGTTTTTAACTATTTTAAATTTGTTTCTGTTTGCAGATCTCTCGGCATCGCAGGAATCAGTCTCAGCACAACGTGAACGTTGCAGGAGCTGCCACTTTTGAACCATTGGTGAGTCCTGCGATGTGTTTATACGAACACTAAATCAGATTAATAGAGGAGAGAGGAAATCGTGGTCTGTGCATCAGGCTGTGTCTTTATTTACATAAAACTGTCTAACAGGTCGCACATCATTGTGCCTTGCTGTAGAAAGATTGGGCCAGGCAGGCCTCAGAGGTTGGTATTGAAGCTTGTTAAGACTGTCGTCCATAGTCATCTTCTCGTAAGGAGTCTGGCTGGTTCTGTGTCTCTGTAACTCAGGAGGGAGCTGAAGGTCTGGTTGTCATAGGATACGTTTAGCCATAATCCCTGATTAGCTCTTCATGTATCCCAAACTCTACTCTTACTTCGAACTTTTATATAAACCAAACCCTCTTCTACCTCTACCTTTGTAACTTTCATATCACATACAAAAATATCAGGACAAAAATAATTCACAGTTGAATTATAGTGCAGAAGATCAAAAAGTCGAGGAAACGCAGAGAATATTTTTCTGATTAACTTTATGTTCTTTATAATGTATGCGTGTCTGTGTGTATGTGTCCATGTGTGTGTCCATGTGTGTGTTTTGTGTGTATGTCTGTGTTCAGGTGGAGCTGAAAGGGGACCTCCTGAATGTGGCTAAGATCTCAGACAGCGGTAAGAAACAAAGGAAGAACTGGACCTTGATGTGGAGCGTACTGACCTCAGACCAGCTGCTGTTTTATAAAGAGAGACAACAAGAAGCTAATCTGGTGCGAAAACACTTTATCTCTAATATATCTACCTCATCTGGTCTTTGTCTGTACTTTATTTCTGTTTTATGAAGTGAGACAATACAAGGCTGCAGCAAAGTACTCATTCTGACAACCTCCAGGCCAAGTCCATCTCCATAGAGACCCTTTGTGCAATGTTTTAAATGTTTAAAGAAGTTTAGGGCCCATGATACTGTCGCCAAGAGAAAAGAGGACCAAAGATTGAAGGGTTGTTCGAATTGTGGAGGAAAACTGTAAAACAGATTGAAACTGAACAACCTTTAACTCGAAGAGAGGGGTTGTATGGAACCCAGGAGAGTTAGGTAACAATGTCCTGTGAATAGATGAGACAGAATTAGAGCTTTTTGGTGTTTGCAGGAAAACAATGAAGCCTTCAGAGTAAACCAACAATCAAACATGGTAAAGATCAAGTCTACGTTATTGTCAATTCTGCCGTAAGCACAGGACATATATGGAAATGTTTCTCCCTCACCAAAGCATTTCACACAATTGTACTTGTCCGGAGTGACAATAAACGTCTTGAATCTGATATTATGGGGTTGCTTTGCTGGTACTGGGCGCCTTCATTCTGCGTGTTGCAGCATGAAATCAGGACATTACCCGTTCCCCCCAGTGTTACAAACCATTGAAAGTCTTGGGTCCTCCAGCAAGACGATGACCAAAAACCCACCAAAAGCACTCAGGAATGGTTGAAAAGAAAATGCTGGACTGAGTCCAGATCTAAATCCCACTGAACCTGTGAAGACACAGAAAAACATCAGCCTTCAAATTTGAGAGAACTGGAGCAGTGCGTCACAGAGTTAGATGGGTTAGGATTAGGGTTAGATGTGTTAGTGTTAGATGGGTTAGAGCAGGGGTGGGGAACCGTATATGGCCCGTGAGACCATTTGAGCCGGCCCTCGAGGTAATTCGTAAAACGCACGCAAAAAAAATCCACTAGCAAAAAAAACTAGACGGCAATATTTTGAACGGGCGACTGACTGTTTTTCCTGGCCAAGGTCAGGGTCCTTGAACACAACACGAGCGGATGGTGTCATCACGTGGTCACGTCATGTAAAAAAACTTCAATTTTAAATGAGACGGTCATGATTTTAAATGAGACGCTGATGATTATTATGAAAAAATAATCTCGAGCGTCATTACTGCACGAAACATGCCGAACTGCACGAGCTGAAAGGACGAGTGCGTTTGGATAAAGTTAACGCTCTTCGGCGGAATTTGGCCCAACAAGCAGCTCTCTCCAGAGCATAACATACAAACATGGAAAGATAGATAGGTAGACCACCACACCAAGAACAGACTGTTCCACCACTGCTGTGCAATTATCACTGCCTTGTGCAATACTCACTTTATTTATTTATCAACCACTTGGTACTTATATTATTTTTTTATTCTATTTAATTATTGTTTACTGCCTTTTTACTTCATTTGTTCTGTGACAAGATACATTTCCCCGTTGTGGGACTAATAAAGGATTTCTGATTTCTGATAAAACAGAAAGATACATGGTTAAAAAAGTTGCTTTTTTGCACAGCATAAAAGAAATGAATGGGCTGTGTCTTAAAACATTTTTTGCAGAGGTTATGAGTTCAATAATTAGTACGGCTCTCGAAGGATGTTGTAAAAATAAAATGGCGCTTGATAGGAAAAGGGTTCTCCACCCCTGGGTTAGAGGGTTAGATATGTTAGGGTTAGATGGGCGTGGCGTTGCAGGTTGAGGGTCAGAGCCAGCTGAATAATACAATATGAGCTGAGTTTATTTGATGCATGCAGAATATACTATTCATGTTTTTCTGTTGTTTGTATATTTGCTCTCACACACCTGTGAACTGATATTCTACTTTGATAGATCCTCCACTGATATCATAATACAGACAGCTATCTGGGCAGGGAAATACACCGTTTTTTAGGGAGTCCTATGTAGGAATCTCATTTGAAGTGTATAAAAAATGCTTGACAGCA
Source organism: Cottoperca gobio (assembly GCF_900634415.1). Classification (NCBI taxonomy): domain Eukaryota; kingdom Metazoa; phylum Chordata; class Actinopteri; order Perciformes; family Bovichtidae; genus Cottoperca; species Cottoperca gobio. The sequence goes on along the minus strand of NW_021166839.1, from coordinate 658,576 downwards.
GTTATTGTATATTTGGCTTCTGACCTCATGCCTACGCTCTCTGTGTTCAGAAAACAGGAAGTAAGACAGATGTGGTTCAGCTGTGTGGTGCTGTTGTCGAGTGGACGACAGAGAAGTCAAGCAGGAAAAATGTCTTCCAGGTAACAAACAAATACAAACCTTTAAAGTGCTGAACCGACAAAAACGGGACTCGTATTCTTGTATTCCCACTATAGAAACAGATACACTCAAGTCTGACTTTCTTCTTTATTTGGATCGACTGTGGACCTTTTTTGTACTTTGCTTTGGAAAAAAGTCGCTTTTGGGACGACGTTTTCACTTCGAGCCAATCACATTTAGAGATGTACGTGACCAGAGATTTCCTCACTAACTGCTGGGCGTAATCAAATTATAGTGAAGGAAAACATATAGACTTCAACCCTAAACATTACTTTCATTCCTATTTCTGTTTATATTAATTGAAATTTATATATTTTTACAAACACCTGACCTAACTCATAATGTTCATGTTTTGCAGATCACAACAAACACAGGAAGTGATTACCTCCTTCAGGCTGACAGTTACTCCACCGCCAGTAAATGGTACGCTGCCATCAGAAAGATCGTTGACTTTTCAGTAAGAACTCACCACATTTTAAACTGGCTATTACTCCAAATATTAATCAGTTTCTTGATTGTTTTTTGGATTAATCATTTAAAAAATGCATTTGAGTTCAAACTTCAAATGTCTTCTTGTAACTGACTGACAGTCCAAAATGCAAACATATAAAATTACATCTTAGACATTGGTGAAATAAACCCTCATCACGGGGAAACATTAGTCCGCCTTTATTTACTGCTGGTGACGTGAAGTCATGTGACTGTGCTGCTGCTAACTTCAGGGTCGGACTACAGAAATACTTCATTCCTGCAGCACGCTGTAGTTGGAAGCTTCATTCATTACAGTGACATTCAAATTATAAATTGACATTTGAATGTCTTTCAGCTCCTTTTTTTTTCTACTTGAGTACTGATTATTTTTATAGCACTTGTGCAGTGTCAGATAAAGATGAGGCTACACTAATATTATTAATATTATACTATTGGTAGAATTAGATTCCAGTAAATTTTCACTGCGGTCAAAACACTGTTTGCTCTCCCACGGGTGCACACACAAAGGGAGGCATGCACTGACTGATGCGCCTGCAGGCCTATTAATAAACATTCAACACTTCATTGAAAAACCTCAATAGAAGTTACAAATGTAAAAAAAAAAGACACTCTGGACAACCCATTTGGAATTTAGAGAATGGACAGTGGACTGTGAGGAAATATTTGCTGAATTTGAAAAAACTATATTGAATTAGTATTTGAATTTAAAATGACGGGTAATAATAAATTATGACGGAATTTTTAGGACCCTGACCCAACGTTTCAGTTGTGTGATACAAACATTTGCAATAACTCCAGTGTTATAAAGTCCAAAAGTCAATATTTATTGAAAAAAGAATAGAACATGTTTTCATCTAACTAAATATTCTGCTTCAATACAGATTTGTTGGAGTTTAACCTCAAAAACTAAATTTGTTTGAAGAAATGAAGAAAAAGCCTTCCTGTGACTGGTTGTAACTATTTTTCTTTCCAGACTAAGCTTCCTCTGAGGAGGTCAAACAGCACAGAGTACCTGTCCAGACATAGCTCACTACCTGGACATGGATCAGCATCCCCCAACGCCAAGCAACGCAACCCGGTCCACAGACGCTCCATCAGTGAGCAACTCACACAAACACATTATTTATCTGTGACAGATGGTTGTAGTCCTCCTTTAAACTGGATATGACATATATTTTAATATTATTGATGTATTACGTGACTAGTTGTATGTGAAAGGGGTTACTAGTGAATTGTCACCAGATGGCTTTATATCAACACTCTGTTTGGGTTTTAATTACTGTTTTGGTTGACTCTCACCTCTCTCTAAAGCAGAGCTAAAAGAGAGAGATTCCTAATGAATCCTAATGTTGCTCTGTAACTGCTGGATGTGCACGGTTTGACACAACAAAAACTCAGTTATTTCAGCTTTAATGATGATATTTTTCTGCAGATATGTTTGGCAGCTCCAAATTGAAACACAGCACCTCCGACAGCGCCGACAAGAATGGAGTGAAGAACCGACTGAAGAAGTTCATCATCAGACGTCCGTCCATGAAGACACTGCAGGAGAAAGGCCTCATCAAAGGTTAAAGCCCTTTAAATATCTCTGTCTAACAGTATCATCCTGTTCTCCATGAAGCTCTCTGATGTTCAGGGAAATATACATGTGTACTGCATCATTTCAGACATCAAAAAAATCGTCTTTCCACTAAAATTTAAATAAAGTTCTTAGGAATTTAATAAAGTGTGGACAAACAGAGGTTTCAAGACATATAAAGTTGGTTTTGGAATCTCTGAAACAAACAGAATTTGTGACGTTTGTTGTGAGGGTGGCTGAAGTTATTTTATAAAAATAAATAACCGTCCTACAATAAAATGTCTAGGTTATTGCGAAGTCATTAAACCTGTTGTAACGTTAACGATTAGTCCATAAACCTTTTGCAATATGGATGATTGATGTCTCAGATCGAGTTTTCGGCTGTCATCTGTTGACTCTCTGCGAGCGTGAAGGAGCCACAGTGCCGAGGTTTGTCCAGATCTGTTTGGACGCCATTGACAAGCGAGGTAGGTTTGCTAACAGCCAACGGTACAACAGAAGAAGAGGTCATGTGACCAGTACAAAAGAAAATGGCGATTGTTGTTCTTTGTAATGGTGACAACACAAATCAGTGGCGTTGTAAAGTGTGGTCGCAGTTTTCCTATGGCCAGAGTGGATGGATCAAGCATTAAGTTGGTCAATTTTATAATTTACTCTGGCTCACCATGCTTCGTAACGTTAATACTCCACTGATCGTTTTGGTTGCTACTACAAAACCTCACTTAGTCCGCGACTTCATGCAATTTGGTTAATACGGAAATTTATACTGAAGTTTGTACAGAAGTTTATATAAGTTTATAATGAAGTTTATACGGAAGTTAATGATGAAGTTTATACAGAAGTTAGCCCGTTGCGGTACACATAAAACAGCTCTGACCATCCTGCTACATTGATTTGAATGGGAATGTCCTTGCTCTTTCTATTTCTATGGTTCTAAATTAAGGGGAAAATTACATTTTAAACAATGTTGTGTTCGCACCATTCTTACAAGTACGTGCATATACTGTATTGTGGGTTGATTTTGTGTGGAATAGACTGGAGGAAGAAATCAAACAAAGTAAAAGTATCAGACTAGTATCAGATCTCTTTAAAAATATGTACGTAAAGCACACAAATAGTAATATTGTTGTTATTGGATTTATTTTTTCACATTCTTGATTGTTATGTATGATGAGGAGGAACATAGTGTTTAGTTGGGTGGATGGATGCTGTTTCATGTATATACATGTGTGTGTATGTGTGTGTGTGTGTGTGTGTGTGTGTGTGTGTGTGTGTATATGTATATATATATATATATATATATATATATATAGTATATAATAAAGGAAGGACTTGTTGCTTCCTCCTTCTCCATTTCGTACAAAAAATGTTAATTTATGTTGCCTATAGAAAGTCTGTTGTACTTCTTTTTTTTTTTTTTTTTATGTTCAAAATAAAGTATATTCTATTAAATCCAGTTTGTGTTTTGTTTCATATTTGTTTTCATGGTTTCAGGTCTGGAGGTTGACGGGATCTACAGAGTCAGTGGAAATCTTGCCACAATCCAGAAACTTCGCTTCATCGTCGATCAGGGTCAGTTTAACAGAAACCTACAAATTACATTTAAATTCACAATAACACAAGAAGCATAAACGGCACCAGGATAATGATGAAATGTTGATAATCTACCAAATTGCAAAATGTTCATACTGAATATACCCGTTAAACATTCATAGCAAATAGCCTTATACATACTGTATATCTGCCAACAGAAGATGCAACATAAATAAAATCAGATTTTAACCCTGTAACTTAATTGATGAGAATTAGTTTAAGATGTTTGACAGAATTATTTAATTTTGAAAGCAACAATGTTTAAAATTCAATTTTACCTCCTGTAATACAGATAGTACTACAGTATTTAGTTTGAGTTTTGTAAATTCAAATTTTAATGTGAAAACGTAAATGTAAAACAATGTAATCAGATGGATCTGAGCCCATGTTGTTTTTGTCAGTGTATACATTGTGATATTAAAGTTTGTACCCATGTAAACACTATTAAATATATTGTTCTGGTCTGTCAGAGGAGGACCTGAACCTGGACCACAGTCAGTGGGAGGACATCCACGTCGTCACTGGAGCACTCAAGATGTTTTTCCGGGAACTGCCCGAGCCGCTATTCCCCTTCAGATTCTTCCAGCTGTTTGTGGAGGCTGTCAGTGAGTCAAACCTGACAAAAAACTTCATGTCTCTAATCCCATTTTATTTGGGATTATTTAAAGCTAGATTCAATGGCTATAAATGTATTGTTTAATGCATACAGCCCAAAGAGCTTTACAAAACAAAACTGGAGTGTGAAACTTTTAAATATATATCGTAAATGGACCGCATTTGTAAAGCGCTTTTATAGTCTTTCTTATCTATCAATTTAAAAGCGCTTTACAACACAATCCAGCATTCACCCATACATTCGTACACTGGTGGCAGAGGCTACCTTACAAGAAGCGATCGTTTTTAATACACAATCACCGATTGAATGTTTGGTCCAGAGCAATTTTGGGTTCAGTATTCAAGTCTTGCCCAAGGACACTTTGACATGTATACTGCAGAGGATGGGGATCAAACAGCCACCACATAACTGAACCTTTGTTACGTTCAAGCCAAACAAGTTCACACAATGCTGATTAAGATTATCGACGCCGGGGAAAGCTCTCTGTATTTCGCAGTATACCGGAGTTGTGGTGGCATGTTTTTACAAAGTTCTGTACTCCGGTTTTAAACAAAGTTAGCGAGAAAACAGAAATGAAAATAAACGATTAATAAAAAAAATTATAATAATATGATAAAACATTAACAACAATACCAAAAACATGAAAAAAAAAAAAAAAAAAGCAAACAGCAAAGACAAAATGTTACCCTGAATTAAAAGGCAGATTAAACAATATAGGTCTTTGATTTATTCAAATAAATACCAGGTGAGTATCCAGAGGGACGATGTTACATAAAAGGCTTTGTTAAGAAGCAAATTCAGTAGTAAAGTGTTGAGGCAGTGCACTAATTTGATCTCTGTGTTATTCTAAATCCTGGCTGACTAGTAATGCTAATAAAGGAAGCATGTATAAATAAAATGCTTCTTCCGGAACACCATAATATCAAATGTATGGACACAAACTAACAAAAAGTTAGTGGTCCACTGTATGAAAGGCTGACTACAAGGAGAATTAAACCCTAACCCTAAATCTTGGATGAAAATGTCACCTTAGAGATGGGTCTAATATGACTTAAAGCAGGCAGAAAGGTTTTCTTTAAAAGGAGGTTGACATCTTTCAAACTGGATTATTGACATGTTAAATACTAAATGCAAATAAAGCTACAAGACTATACACATATTAAACTAGAATACTAAACGCATATTAAACTGCAAAACTATATGCATGTTACATATTAAACTCCTACTGCTGTCTTTTCTCTGAACAGAGATTAAAGAATCCAAACATAAAGTTCAGGCTGTGAAGAAACTGATCCAGGAGCTGCCCAAACCTAACCAGGACACCATGAAGCTGCTCTTCAAACACCTGCACGGGTACGCCAAAACACACCTGAACCTGAACAGTTACGACTACACACACCTGAACCTGAACAGTTACGCCTAAACACACCTGAACACACCTGAACCTGAACAGTTACGCCTACACACACCCGGACACACCTGAACAGGTACGCGTGACACACAGCTGAACACACCTGAGTAAGAAGATCTGAAAGTCAACCAGAAGAAAACATTATTCACATTACTTACAATTTATCAAACATTAGTTGATTATGCGATTGGTCAATCGACAGAAAATTAAAAAAAGTAATACCTTACATTTTCAGAATAATAAATTCACATTCATGTGAAAATCTTTTTTCCTCAGACTATTTTCATGGCGCAAGTATACGTTCCTTCCGTGTAGTTCCATTAAACGCATCACCATACGCAGGAAGGATTACAGATCATTAACGTGATTTAAACACTAAATTAACTTAATAGCTTTGTTGTATTTTTATATATATGATACTGTTGGTTGGTGTGTAGTTCAAAGTACAATAAAAGTACTGATTGAACGTGTGAATTGTTTTTCAGAGTTCTGGCCTTTTCCAGGAAGAACCTGATGTCCTCTCAAGGCATCGGCATCGTTTTCGGCCCCACGCTGATGTGGCCCGAGATGGACGCAGGAAACATGGCCGTCAACATGATCTACCAGAACCAGATTGTGGAGTTCATCCTTATTGAGAGCCGAGAAATCTTCAACCTGGACAGGATGTAAAGTTCCTGAGGTGGATCTGATCATCTGATGGACTCACATTTACACACAAAGTTATAAATAACTGAATTCCTGCTAAAAAGTTAATGTTTTAACAGAAAACAGACTGGACTGTAAAAAATAAACGGGCAGTTTTTGATCAGAACAAAAGAACAGAATTTTTTTTTATTAGCGCTAACAGATCTGTAATCAATAAATTATTGAGTTTAAATGTTCCAGTCTCACAGAGAGCAAAGTCACCAGCCAAATTTCATTAAAAAAATATTTTTTGTTTGAGAGATCCTAAAATATACAGGACCCCAGATAATAAGGTACAGCAGTATATTTATAAAGTACAGAAGTATATACCTGACTCCATCTTTATACAGACCTGACTCCATCTTTACAGAACTGATTCCATCTTTACAGACCTGACTCCATCTTTACAGACCTGACTCCATCTATATAGACCTGACTCCATCTTTATAGACCTGACTCCATCTTTACAGACCTGACTCCATCTATATAGACCTGACTCCATCTATATAGACCTGACTCCATCTTTATAGACCTGACTCCATCTTTACAGACCTGACTCCATCTTTATAGACCTGACTCCATCTTTACAGACCTGACTCCATCTTTATAGACCTGACTCCATTTTTATTCCGGGTCGGACGAGGTCCGGTGTCCAGTGGTAAACTCATAAACTGTAAGCTCATAAACTGAGCCCGACTCTCCCCACTGGGGCCACAAGTTATTATTATATTTGTGATGGTCTGTAGTTATTAGTGTATTTGTGATCTCTGTAATTATCAATCTAATATATGAATATACTTTTGGTGGTGATAGCCTAGTGGTCTGGTGGTTTGGAAGGCAATACCAGTTCAATACCAGGGCTGCACCAATGTACCCCTGAGCAATGTACTTAATCCCCAGTTTCTCCAGGGAGACTGGCCCTGTAGTTAGTCTACTGTAAATTGCTCTGGGTGAGAGCGTCCGCTAAATGACCTGTAATGTAATACTTTAGTTCTCAGTGAGCAGGTTTATATCACCACACTACTTCAATCGACATACTGCATGATACACTTTAATAACACATAAAGTTACAGACAGACAAACAGAAACTGGTGCTAAAGTCTCAGATTAATGTCCAGGATGTTTACAACAGCTCACAATGAAACACTGTTTTACGCTGTACTATCACACCGATAGAAACACTCTGAGCTCATGAATACTGTCTCAATAAAGTTGAAAAAATACATAAAATAAATCTATAAAAACATCTGTAAAAAATATTAATTATTAAAACATACAATATCAGCGTGATAAAACATTCAGTCCAGGAAAATAAAAAATAGCATGAAATGTTAGGAATACTTTTGTTTTATTTGAATTTTATTTCTTGTTGTATCCATTATATTTCACTTAATAATTGATTTAAAGATATAAATTTGGCTTATAAACTCAAACTGATATATGACTTGTTATATGAAAATATTAGTTCACTGTGAAAGTCAAGAAAAAACAATAATACTTATCATATATATTAGTACATTTCAAAGGAAAGTTGTAATATTTTCAAATTAATTTATAATTATAATTTATTATAACATAATAAAATGTCGAATTTTAATTGTATTTTTTAAACTAAAAGTCGTTAGTGACTAATATCACAATTGTTCTTTATTTTTAATATTAATACTTTTTATGAATTTACTACTTGATCTCAACATAATATAACTTTTGTTTGTAAAGATTCAACTTTTTCCCTCTATGTTCTTTAACAACCTTTCACTCTTAAAATCAAAAAATGTATATCCAGCGGGAAATACAGTAGCACATTATTCTGAGTTGTTTATTTTATCACTCCTAACTGTTCATGTATTTATTTTCCTGGTGGTTTATATTTTAGTGTAAAGTGTTAAAGACATATCACTAAAAACTGATGAAAATCCAACATGACGTAAACATACAGCTGATACATAAATAGTATCACAATATTAAGTATTCAAAATACGTTACTGAGAGTCCGATTTTATCCTGATTAAGGACTCTAGAACAATTTACTTTTTATTCAGAACTAAGTCAACACTTTCACCTCGAAATTACTTATTAATAATAGTGAGATATTAAATCTTAATTATGACTTTTTAAATGAAAATTGAGTCACATTAAAATGTTGACTGTTCTGAGATTTTGGCCTAAAAAGCTCAGTGTCTCCTAATTTCCCTTCAGTACTTTTATTTCTATCACAAACCTTTCATTCACTTTTTGATCTTCCATAACAACACATGGAGGAACAGAAAGACAAACTCAGTCTACATTAAAGTCTGTTAATGTCCAACTCCTGCGAACTGCAGATAGAAACCCTAAAATAACTTAATGAATTTGATATTTCTCTCATTATTAAACTCCCTATTTATCACAATAAAGTCCTCATTTAACACATTAAACTGATTATGAACTTGTTATTTGACCACCAACAGACTCGGAGCGAAAGACAGTAAATTAGCACTTGATGGCAGTTAAGGTGGAAAGTTATGGAAACGAAGAGTCTGGTTCCAGTAAAGGCCGAGTGGTGAGAAACATCCACAGAAAGGAAAAGAGCCGGAGCTGCTGCTGCCGCCTGTGAAGACATGAAGTGATGAACTTTATTTATATAGACGGATGTTAACAAAACTGATTCTGAACAAACTGTTCATCCAGCGTTTAAACACTACAGACGAAACATATGCTGACATCAGTGAGAAGTACTTCTCTACAGTCGGAGTACCAGCATCTAGCAGTCTGAGGTAAAGAGTTACCGCCGGAGCTACTGTAAGCTCTATTATTAAGTGGTAAACAGTTACAGTGTATATGCATAGGGCTTTTATTGTGAAAGAAAGGAATAAAGTTGTTGTTTTATAGTCCTCATCATAACCTTGGCTACACAACTATAGTGAACTTTTAGACCTGATTGTTGATCCTTTATTCCAGGGGTAGGGAACCTCCGGCGGGCGAGACCATTTGATCTGGCCCTCGAAGTAATTTGTAAAACGCACGCAAAAAAATCCACTAGCAAAAAAAACTAGAGCAATATTTTAAACGGCCGACTGACTGTTTTTCCTGGCCAAGGTCAGGGTCCTTGAACACAACACGAGCGGAACGTGTCATCACGTGGTCACGTCATGTAAAAAAACTTCAATTTTGAGTGCGTTTGGATAAAGTCAACGCTCTTTGGCGGAGTTTGGCCCAGCAAGCAGCTCTCTCCAGAGCATAACATACAAACATGGAAAAATAGATAGGTAGACCACCACACCAAGTCCCTGGCTGAGCGCCGCTACGTTGGAGTTCACCCCGGTGGACGAGAGGGTCGCCTCTCTACGCCTTCAGGTTATGGGGGGGGTGTTTGTGCTTATGCCCCAAACAGCAGTTCGGAGTATACGGCCTTCTTGGAAGACCCTGAATGGAGCACTGCATGTGGCTCTAGTAGGGGACTCTGCAGTCCTGCTGGGAGACTTCAACGCGCACATAGGAAACGATGGAGAGTCGTGATTGGGAGGAACGGTCTCCCTGATCTAAACCTGAACGGTCGTTTGTTATTGGACTTCTGTGCTAGTCAGGGAATAGCCATAACAAACACCATGTTCGAACATAAGGATGCTCATAAATATACGTGGTACCAGAGCACCCTAGACCAAAGGTCAATGATCGATTTTGTGATCGTATCATCTGATCTGAGGCCGCATGTTTTGGACACTCAGGTGAAGAGAGGGGCGGAGCTGTCAACTGATCACCATCTGGTTGTGAGTTGAATTAAGTGGTGGGGGAAGACTCTGGACACACCTCGTAAGCCCAAACCGGTAGTGCGGGTGAACTGGGAACGTCTGGAGGAAGCCCCTGTCCAGGTCTGGAAAACCATCCGGCACCTCAGCAGGGGAAAGTGGGGAACCATTCAAGCTGTGAACAGCAAGGGTGGGACCCTGCTTTGGGTGTTGAGGGGCTGTCTTGGTTGACACACCTCGTCAACATTGCGTGGAAGTCTGGGACAGTGCCTAGGGGGTGGCAGACCGGGGTGGTAGTTCCCCTATTCAAAAAGGGGGCCCAGAGAGTGTGTGCCAACTACAGGGGTATCACACTTCTCAGTCTCCCTGGTAAAGTCTACTCCAAGGCACTGGAAATGAGGGTTCGGCCGATAGTCGAACCTCTGATTGAAGAGGAACAATGCGGATTCCGTCCTGGTCGTGGAACAACGGACCAACTCTTCACTCTTGCAAGGATCCTAGAGGGAGCCTGGGAGTACACCCATCCGGTCTACATGTGTTTTGTGGATCTGGAGAAGGCGTATGACCGGGTCCCCCGGGTGATACTGTGGGAGGTGCTGCGGGAGTATGGGGTGAAGGGGTCACTTCTGAGGGCCATCCAATCCCTGTACGCCCAATGCGAGAGTTGTGTCCGGATACTCGGCAGTAAGTCGGACTCGTTCCCAGTGGATGTTGGCCTCCACCAGGGCTGCGCTTTATCACCAATCCTGTTTGTGACTTTCATGGACAGGATATCGGGGCGTAGTCGTGGAGGAGAGGGGTTGCAGTTTAGTGGCCTGAGGATCTCATCGCTGCTCTTTGCAGATGATGTGGTCCTGACAGCATCATTAGTCTGTGACTTTCAGCAGTCACTGGATCGGTTCGCAGCCGAGTTTGAAGCGGTTGGGATGAGGATCAACACCTCAAAATCTGAGGCCATGGCTCTCAGCAGGATCCTACCCTACTCCGGGTAGGGAATGAGCCCTTACCCCAAGTGAAGGAATTCAAGTACCTCGGAGTCTTGTTCGCGAGTGAGGGGACGATGGAGCGAGAGATTGGCCGGAGAATTGGAGCAGCGGGGGCGGTATTGCATTCGCTTTACCACACCGTTGTGATGAAAACGGTCGATCTATCTACCGGTCGATCTTCGTTCCTACCTTCATCAATGGTCATGAAGTCATGACCGAAAGAACGAGATCGCGGGTACAAGTGGCCAAAATGAAATGGGTTTTCTCAGGCGGGTGGCTGGCGTCTATCTACCGGTCGATCTTCGTTCCTACCTCAGGCGGGTGGCTAGCTACCTTAGAGATAGGGTGAGAGACTCGGAGTAGAGCCACTGCTCCTTTGCGTTGAAAGGAGCCAGTTGAGGTGGTTCGGGCATCTAGTAAGGATGCCACCTGCCACCCTAGGGAGGTATTCCAGGCATGTCCAGACCCCGGGAAGACTCCTCACTGGCCTGGGAACACCTCGGGATCCCCCAGTCGGAGCTGGCGGATGTGGCATGGAGAAGGGAAGTTTGGGGTTTCTTACTGGAGCTGCTGCCCCCGCGACCCGATCCCGGATAAGCAGTAGACGATGGAAGGATGGATGGATATTTGCTTTTGCATTATAAGCCGCTTAAAACTCTTTTTTAATTTTTTAAGTTATACTTTTGGGCTTTTCATGCCTTTATGATAGTGGTGCAGATTGTGAAAGGGGGAGAGAGAGAAGGGGAACGACATACAGCAAATGGCCACAGGTCGGACTCGAACCAGTGGCTGCTGTGGCAAGGACTCAGCCTTTATATATGGGTCACCTGTGCTACCGGGTGAGCTACCGGGTGAGCTACCGGGACGCCCGGCTTAAAACTGGACGTCAGGACGTTAAACAGCTCCTAGTTCTCTTTAATATCAATTTTAAATTGCTGTGTAAACATTTTTTGAACAACTAGAATTATTCAAGTTTCTCATCAAAAACTAAATTTTACAAAACTACATTTGAACACATCATGATAACGTTATAATTTACACATTTTTACTTAATAGAACTTGAACGCACCATAATGTAACTCAATGGCTCTGTTGGCCATTATTATCGCGTTACCTTCGAAGGCTTATTTTTTCATTTATATGAAGTTTCCCCAGTTTAAACAAGGCGATATTTATATTAAAGGTATAATTTGTGTGATTGTATTTCTGGTCGTCCTGGACTGTTGCTCACCTGTAGTCTACTTGCTGTGGCTGTGATGGGGTTGCTGCTGTCGGGGAGAGTGATGGCGTGGACTGGACGCCGCCGCCCCCCCCCCTCGGACGGTCGGTCTGATGGAGGGTGAGGACGAGTGCTGATGCCCAGCTCTGATTGGCTTGGCTACATGGAGACAGGAGAGTCAGCTGTTAATGTTGGCGTCAGTCTGAGAATCAGAACATGCTAACCATAACCCTATGCTGAAACCCCCATCAGGACACTAACTGACACGTTAAGTCCTGAAAAGGACCTTCAATGACCTTTGCTCTTCAGGATGTTTAGTTTGTGGTTCCTCACCTATCTGAGCAGAGTGTCCTCTCCTGGAGACGTTCTTGGAGAGAACTGCCTCTTTGATGCGGTCCACTTCCTGTTGGTAGCGTTTGCGGTCCCTAACGGCCGACCCTTTGGCGTCCCTCAGGGCAGCTTCGAGAGCTTTCACTCGTTCTGCTGTGGCCCGCAGACGCTTCTCCAGCTTGGGGAGCTCACAGCGAAGGTCAGCGTTGTCCCGCACCAGCTGACAAACACAAAGGGTGTTAAAATCACTGAGACTCACTGTGCCTCAGACACCCGGCTGGAGTCACAGTCTGCATTTACAGGATTTTTAATTCTGACTCAGTTTGGATGAATTCAGTAAATATGTGGACCTGTATTGTTCTCAACTGCAAAGAGGAAACTTTTTGAATTCGCCACCTAAACTGTGATTCGCCGCCTTCTTCTCCATAGCAACGGTGGCAGAGGCTCATGGGTATTGTAGAAGATTGGAAGATTAGTATTGAGCCGTCCATCATGACAAAACAATGTAAAATCCTGATATCTGCGAAATAAAGTTTAAATAGTTTCTATGTTCAGTACGTTTGAGGTTATTGTTGAATACAGACTTCCTCTACACTTCACCTGTTAGCTGGCCAGTTACAAGTCTCACAAATCTGTGAACAAGATTATTATCCATGCTGGGAAAGATTATATCTCAAGGGGAGAAACCGAAACACTAAAACGGGATTTTACTGAACTGCTAAAAGTTCTAGGCTCTAAAGACATTGAAACATACATCAGTGGTCCCATACCACCAGCCAGGTCAGGAGTAAATCGTTTTAGCAGAATTTTGGGGCTCAGCAGGTGGCTATCAATTGCGCGCACTACATCTGGTTATCTTAGATAATCAGTACACAGCCATGACCGGCTTTACCTCCTATCACAGACTCCCTGCAGCTGAAAGTGGCTCTTCTGAATGTCAGATCACTGGCTAACAAATCTTTTTTGATTAATGATATGATAGTTCAAAAGAACTTGCACTGTATGTTTCTAGTTGAGACCTGGTTAAACAACATTACTGGTGTGGCAACACTGACTGAGACGTGTACCCAAACTATAAATACTATCAGGCAGTCAGGCAAAATAAGAAAGGTGGAGGGATTGCCTCTATTTTATCAGCGTCGCTTGTATGTAATGACATTGACCTGGGTGAATATCTTGCTATTGAGCTCAAAGCAGAACTATCTTTGCTCATCATCACATTGTACAGGCCACCAAAATATTCAGCACTATTTCTAGAGGAATTCTCAGAGCTAATTTCACTCAGCATCACTAGATGTGAAAGAATAATCCTGCATGGAGACCTAAATATTCACGTAAATAAGAAGAAAGATCCCAAGACTATTGAACTTGAAAAGTTACTAGACAGCTACGATCTAAAACAAAATATCAGTGAACCCACTCATCAGCATGGTAACACACTAGACTTAGTGATAACGACAAGGCTGGACATCGATAAGGTCTCAGTAATCAAATTACCAATATCTGACCATCACTGTATGTTTTTTGATGCTAACCTAACCTTAACAAAGACCAAAAGAGAGACAGTAGTCAAAAAAAGAATGCAAGATGACACAGCAGAGGAAACATTCTCTAACATCATGAGATCAATTGAGCCATGCTCAGACTGTTCCTTAAATCTCATGGTTGAAAATCTAAACAACACCTTGTCATACACCCTGGATACTGTTGCTCCATTAAAGGTCAAAAAGAAATCGACTGACAGACTCTCCCCATGGTTAAACAACAGCAATGTTACTCAGACTAAGAGGACTTGTAGAGCAGCTGAACGAAGGTGGAGGAAAACTAAGCTCACAGTTAACTACAATATCTACAAAGAATCCATGGCTGCCTATGGTAAAGCAATGCAGCTGGCAAGAAAGGATTACTTTTCTAAGATTATCACAGAGAACGTTGGAAATTCTAGAATACTATTCTCGACTATTAACCAATTGCCACTTGGTCACTGCCCCCACCCCTCCGCAGTCCTCTGCATCAAAGTGTGAAGAACTCGCATTGTTCCTCAAGAATAAAATAACTTCAATCAGAGCCAACATCACTCATGATGCAGACACAGAGAACATCTGCAAATATTGTGATGTAACCATGGGAACATTCACCTGCATCACATTAACTGAGCTTCATAAAACTGTGATGGAATGTAACCTCTTGTGTTGACCCGATACCTACAGCATTCTTTAAGCGTATATTCGACAGCATTTCAAGTCACGTCCTAAATATTATAAACACGTCTCTTCTAACGGGCATCTTCCCAGACTCCTTCAAAACAGCCGTTGTAAAACCCTGACCCAGTAATACGCTGACCAACTATAGGCCAATATCTAACCTTCCATTCATCAGCAAAATACTAGAAAAAATAGTCTCAGTCCAAATAAACTCCTTTCTTAAAGAAAACAACATCCTGGAGGAATTTCAATCAGGCTTCAGAGCATGCTACAGCACCGAAACTGCTCTGACTAAAATAATTAGTAACCTCAGACTAAATTCTGATACAAACAAGGTCTCAATTCTTATCCTGCTAGACCTAAGCGCAGCATTTGACACGATCGACCATGACATCAAAGGGAGAAAGTATTTTGTCAGACTTGGAGATCATGTGTCAGAGAAGCATGATGCCCACTTTGGAGTTCCACAAGGGAGCTGCCACGGTCCATTACTGTTCTCCCTATACATGCTACCACTGGGGGACATCATTAGAGAACACAATGTGTGCTTCCATAGCTACGCGGATGACACACAACTGTACATCTCTGCTGAACCAAATGATGCTTCAGCTATTAACTCCATCACCACCTGTCTGTCAGAAATAAATAAATGGATGAGCAATAATTTCTTAAAATGAAATGAGAACAAAACTGAAATCCTACTAGTAGGTCCTGTAACAAAATAACTTTTAGAATTGATTTTAAGGTCCTCCTTCTTGTATACAAAGCCCTAAACGGAACCGCACCAAGTTACACTGCCAACTCTCTAATAAACTATGTGCCCCCAAGAACACTGCGATCATCTACTACTGGTTTATTAAATGTTCCCAGAAACATCCAAAAGAAAATTGGGGATGTAGCCTTTTGCAATTATGCACCAAAGTTATGGAACACTTTACCTGCAGACATTAGGGAGACAAGCTCTCTTGAAAAGTAAGCTAAAACATATCTCTTCACTTTAACCTTTTAATGGTGATATTTTATACAATTTATAATGCTTTACGCCACTTTAAACTCATTTAAATGCTTTTATTAAACCTGTTATGTTTTTACGATTAGCCTTTTAATATATATTTTAATAAATGCTTTTATTCTGTAAAGACTATTTTAATTATAATCTCTTTACTTTAGCCTTTTAATGGTGATATTTTATTTAAAAGATTAATGCTGCTACTCTATGCCACTTTAAAACTAATTTAAATGATTTCATTCTGTACTGTTCATTTTTGCTATAACTGGTTTAACATTGAATGTGTAAAGGGTTAGGGTTAGAGTGTGTATTCTTGAAAAGCATGAGATCAAATAGACCACCACGGGAAAAAGAGGAAGTTTCTCTGATAAGTGTGTAAAATTATTGGAGAAAAAATGGCTTTAGATTTAATAAAACTTAACAAACTGGGGTTTATTTATGAAACAGGAAGACTACCAAGAATGGGTAGCAAAGGGAGTAAACCAGTTGAAAGGCAACAGGGGCCCATTGTTGATCTCATGCTTTCAAAATATGGCCCTGATAGTTTAAAACATTTACAAGAATGGTGTGAAGAATGTGGTTTCCCGGCAGGAGGGTCGTTAAGTACGGCACAGATACGGAAACGAGGCATGATCTCCAATGTTATTTTATACTATTTTAATTTTGCTATTTTATACTATTTTAATTCAATTTTTAATGCTACTTCACACTCATTTACATCAACACTGTGATTATTGTACTGTAAATGCTCTTATTCTGTTTAATCTTGTACTAATTGTTATGTTTTTGCTGTGAAGCACTTTGGGCTGCAATTCTTGTATGAAAGGTGCTATACAAATAAAGCTTATTATTATTATCTGCTCGACAAACTACTTTTGCAGAAATGTTTCTGCCGCTAGGGGTCTCTGTAATCTGGTAATCCGTCTTTCGCGGTCGCACGGCGGAGGGACCGCTGGCAAATTGCTGCCGCGCCTCCACTGTGTTCTGTTTGTTTTTCCTCGCTGTAACTTGTTGCTGCTGAAGCATCTCTAAATGCTGCTCATTTTTTTGTAAGAACATCAGTTGATCGTCTGGAGATAACTTTGCCGGTAAGGATCTTACCTGTGTGGGACTGGCAGGTCTCCTTTGTGCTCTCTGCAGCTGGATACTTTGAACTGGCGTGCCTTGTTACACATGCCTGACCAAGGTTGTTTTGCTGACTATCCTGCCTGCTCTCTGTGGCTCAAGGTTGTTCCTGTGGTTTATCGCTAACACAGAGGCTGCCCGTCACAGTGCATTGTCCGTGCCCACCGGCTAACCTGCTGCTAGGCCCGTGTCTCCCAGCCTGGGTGTAGCCTGCAGTATGTGGCTACAGCTAATGCACTCGACCCCTAGGTTAAAAAGCAGAGTTTCCCCTGCACACTGTTCAGCTGCCGCTAACATTTGCTCAGCTTGTTTCTCTGAGAATTTAAGATCCAGACGTCCGAGGACTAAAATCCTTCATCCGCTTCAAATATAGTTAATAGTTTAAAACTACCAAGAATGTTAAAAGTGTTAAAAAGGGTTTCATTAATACATTCAACTAATGCAAATTAAGGATTTACATCCAGGTTTCTTCTTCTGCAATGCTGTAATAATATATATATGGTTTTTACCTTATCTCCATCAACCAGCTGCTAATAACAACAAGCAGACACTTTTTCTTTGGAAAGAAAATGAAAGATTTTGATCCTCTTTTTATTGTCACACAGTAAAGTTTAGACTCTGCCTGTAACCCATCTGCGTATGAGGAGCAGTGGGCAGCTACTATATAGCGCCGGGGGAGCAGTGTGGAGGACGGTGCCTTACTCAAGAGGGAGAACTGGCACCTCTCAGGTACCAGTCCAACTCCATACGGGGACTTAAACCGGCGACCCACCAGTTCCCAAGCCAAGTCCCTCGGACTGAGCTACTGTTGACCATTTCCCTAGTGAGGATAGGTGTGATCACCTACCTGTTTATGGACCTTGCTGAGCTGCTCCAGGTTGTTTTCTAAGAAGATGATCCTCTGCCTCTGAGCCAGGCTGCCGCCGGCCTCGTCATTGTCGCTCTCTAAACTCTGTTTAAAGAAGAAATGCTGCGTTTAGGTTCATCACTAAACTTCTAACATCTCATCCCTTAAACTTCTCACAAACTGCTGACAAGCATCTCAACATCGTTTAAAAGCCAAAGTGTTGGATACACCGACTCAGCAGTAATGATCTCACACACTGACGCCTGCAGGCTGTCCTTTGTTTTATATATACAGTTAGGTCCATAAATATTTGGACATTGACACAATTTTCATCATTTTGGCTCTGTACACCACCACAATGGCTTTGAAATTAAACAATCAATATGTACTTTAAGTGCAGACTTTCAGCTTTAATTTGAGGGTATTTACATCCAAATCAGGTGAATGGTGGAGGAATTACAACACATTTTATCCCCTTTTTAAGGGACCAAAAGTAATTGGACAAAGTAACATAATCATAAATCAAATTGTCACTTTTAATATTTGGTTGCAAATCCTTTGTCTCATCTGTACACAGGATGTTTTTCCACAACTTTACAGGCTTTTTTAGATGCGTTTTAGCAAACTCTAATCTGGTCTTCCTGTTTTTGAGGCTCATCAATGGTTTACATGGTGTGGTGAACCCTCTGTATTTACTCTGGTGAAGTCTTCTCTTGATTGTTTACTTTGACACAGATACACCCACTGTACCTCCTGGAGAGAGTTCTTGATCTGATCTGTTGTGAAGGGCTTTTTCTTCACCAGGAAAAGAATTCTTCTGTCATCCACCACAGTCGTCTTCCATGGTCTTCAAGATCTTTTGGTGTTGCTGAGCTCACCAGTGCGTTATTTCTTTTTAAGAATGTACCAAACAGTTGATTTGGCCACACCTAATGTTTTTGCTGTTTCTCTGATGGGTTTGTTTTGATGTTTCAGCCTAACGATGGCTTGCTTCACTGATAGTGACAGCTCTTTAGACTTAATATTGAGAGTTGACCTCAACAAATTCCAAAAGCAAATATCACACTTGAAATGAACTCTAAACCTTTTATCTGGTCCTTGTAAATGAACTAACGAGGAAATAACACACACCTGGCCATGGAACAGCTGAACAGCCAATTGTCCAATTACTTTTGGTCCCTTAAAAAGGGGACACCATGTATAAAATGTGTTGTAATTCCTCCACCATTCATCTGATTTGGATGTAAATACCCTCAAATTAAAGCTGAAAGTCTGCACTTAAAGCACATATTGATTGTTTAATTTTAAATCCATTGTGGTCGTGTACAGATTCAAGATTATGAAAATTGTGTCAATGTCCAAATATTTATGGACCTAACTGTATGTATATATACATATATATACAATTTATCAGTTAATTCATGTTCTTTTCTCTTTGTTTTCTTACATTCTTGACTCGAGTGCCAAGGTCCTGGATGAAATTTCTTCGGAGGTTGTTCAGCGTCTGCAGCTCTTTGGCCTGTTGGATGAAACACAATCACTGATAAACTCTCAATAATCTCTCAATATTCTCTCAATAATCTCTTTATAATCTCTCAAATTTTCTCTCAATAATCTCTCAACTATCTCCCAATAATCTCTCAATAATATCTGATAATCTCTGATAATCTCAGATACAGATATGATGAATGTAGAAGTACGTACCACCGTCTCCTCCAAACCCTTCAGGTCCTCTTTAGCTTGTTCTCTCTTCTCGTTTAGGAACCTGTTGAGTTAAATAAAACAACCCGACTCAATATATATATACATATAACTTTTACATCTCTGCCAACAGGCAACACTTTTTAGAGATATTTCATCTTTTTGTTTTTATTTTGTTTCATAAAACATTTGCATGGAAACACACTCAAGTGTAAATCAGCAGAGGAGCCGAAGGGAGAAACTTACAGCAGTTTCTGTAGTTTCTGGTCTTTGTTGTGATCCTCAGCTTTAAGTTTGTCAAAGTCAGACTGGAGTTTCCTGTTCTCCAGCTGCACAGCCTGATGCACACTGAAACAAACAAACAACAACACAAACAATAACAACAACAATAACAACACAAACAACAACACATTTAATCATACATGTTTGATTAAATCAATAGTAATAATAATATAACAATGGCTGTTGTACTCTTTGAGTCGGTCCACGTCTCTCTGTTTCTGCTCGATCTCGTCTCGGAGGCGGCTCAGCTGTTTGTGATGAACTTCTCTGTGATTCTCCATCTGCTCCTCCACAGTCCTCTGAACAACAAACACCTCAAAATATTACTTTAATAAATCATTTTAACATCAATTAGTTCCTTTACATTCATGACTACAAGTTCAACACTTTTTAAAGTTATTGTCTATAAATATATATATTTTAAACAAATCACAGGGTTAAAAGCTTTAAAATTGGCCAAATTACATGACATGAATGTATGTATTTATTTTTGTATCTCTTAATGTATTTAAAGTTTTTCAATTCAAAACGTTTTAAATTGTGCAGGTAATTCCATTAAAATCCCTTAATTTAACCATTTGCACCTTAATTTAAAATGAAGGTCTTTAAAATTACAAATGTTATCGTTAGTTTGAGTCTTTTCATGGAATTTATGGACAATAATAAAGATCCATAACTATATAAGAGATTGGCGTCAAATGTATAGAGCTAAATCTGGCCAAAAGTTTTGATCATTTGAAAAACAAAATTGAAACCTAAAGTTCAAGTTTTGATCTTGAAAATACAATACTATGGGCGTCCCGGTAGCTCACCCGCTAGCACAGGCAACCCATATACAAAGGCTGAGTGCTTGCCACAGCGGCCCGTGGTTTGAGTCTGACCTGGGCCATTTGCTGTATGTCGTTCCCCTTCTCTCTCCCCCTTTCACAATCTACACTTCTCTCTATCATAAAGGCATGAAAAGCCCCAAAAAAAAAAGAAAATATTATATTATATTCATATATTTATATCGCTTGGTGACCAGGACAACCTGCTCGCTATTTCTTAAAGATACTCTGGGAAATTATCCTAAATGTTATGATAATGGCTCATTTTTGTAACATAGGGGCATACAGGGATAATTTCTTTTTTCAAATGATCAAAACCTTTGGCCCGGATTTATCTCCATACAAATTTCTCTCTCGTCCTGTGCTTAGTGAGAACTACTTTCTCTGTTGTAGAACTTTTTTTTTGGAATAACTCGATCAGAAACATTGAGGGATTTTCACCTTCATCTCAACAGCATCCTGCAGCCGACTGAGGTGCTCCTTCTCTTTGTCCAACACCGTCACCTGCTGCATCTGACCTGAACATAGACACACATATATACACAAATATTTACACATATACACATATACACACATACACACATACACACACAGTTGTTAGTTTTTAACACAGGTTTGCAATCTGTTGAACTGTGTGTGACCGTCAGCCAATCAGAGACAATGTTTCCTGTCTCCATGGTGACATGTGCTGACCTTGAGCGTGCAGTTTGGCTGCCTCCTCCATCAGAGCGTCCTGACTCTCCTCCAGCTTCCTTTTCTTCTGCTCCAACGTCTGCAGGGCGTCTGTCAGAGACATCACCTTTGCCTGGAGCTGAAGCAAGCACACATATAGTTATAATAATAACACTAACAATAATAACAAGCACACGCTTTATAATAACAATAATAATAATAACAAGCACACACTATAATAATAATATTTATAATAAAAAGCACACATTTTATAATAATAATAATAACAATATTAACAATAACAAGCACACACTATAATAATAATAATAATCACACACATTATAATAACAATATTAATTACACATAATTAATTAGCATTAGTACTGATATTAATAGTGTCTAAGTATTTTAATATAAACAGATAGTCTGCGCAGTTTAATATTACCTTAATATATTATTATCTTTTAATTAACCCATTAAATAATAATGATCGTAATGATATGTGTTACCTGCGAGACGAGCAGCTGGCAGCTGTTCAGCTCTTTCTCGTTGGCCTCCATCCTGCAGAAGTTCTCCGTTAGGCTGACCTCCAGCTGTTTGCTGCGGTTCACCAGAGATTTGACCTCAGACTTCATTTTACTGATGTAGAGACGAGCTGTGGTGAACTCCTCCTCCATCACTCCACTCGTCTCCGTCATCTGGGGACAGAGAGAGATACTGATGTAGGGGTGTCCACGGTTAATTAAAAGCTGTATTAAAGCGTCTAAGTTCAATTAACATTCAGGGGTCAACACCACCAGGCTGACATGTAAACAGTAAAAGAAGATTTTCAGTCTTACAGCTTTGAGGTCTGTGGTGCCAAGGACGCTGCCAATGTCACTGAGGTCTCTGAGCAACAGGCTGATGATCTCTGTTGACCTTTTCTTATGATGAGAACTCACCTCCTGCAGGGTGGACAACTCCCTCTGAACCGCCCCCAGACTCACCTGGAGACAGACAAGAAGAAGAGCTGATTTCTACAAAACATACACAGCTGACCCTAACACTACCAGCCAAACACACTACCATCCTAATGTCCAACCATCAAAACATCTTAGTATCCTACCATCCAAACATTCTACCATCCTAATGTGCTACCATTCTACCATCCAAACAGCCTACCATCCTAATGTCCAAACATCCTACCATCCAAACATTCTACCATCCTAATGTTCTACCATCCAAACATCTTAGTATCCTACCATCCAAACATCCTACCATTATAATGTGCTACCAATCTACCATCCAAACATACTACCAACCTAATGTCCAAACATCCAACTATCATAATATCCTACCATCCAAATATTCTACCATCCTAATGTTCTACCATCCAAACATCTTAGTATCCTACCATCCAAACATCATACCATCCTAATGTGCTACCATTCTACCATCCTAATGTCCTACCATCCAAACACTCAACCATCCCAACATACTACCATCCTAATACCCTACCATCCCAACACTCTACCATCCCAACATACTACCATCCTAACATACTACCATCCCAACACTCTACCATCCCAACATACTACCACCCTACCACCGTAACGTCCTACCATTCAAACATCCTACCATCCAAACATCCTAATGTCCTTCCATCCTACCAACCAAACATCCTACCAATCCTACCATCCTACCATACAAACATCCTGACATCCTAGCATCCTAATACACTACACTAACGTCCTAACACTTTAACATCCTACCATCCTACTCTCCTGACCCTTGTTTTTTCATGTGGACTTACAGTTTTGTGTGCAAGCTCCTCGTTCAGCTGTTCGTTACAGCGGTTCTTGGTCTCCACCTCTTGGCTCTTGTGGTCATAGTTGACAGCAAGCTCCTCCAGCGCCTGTAGCACCTCCTTTACCTCGTCTTTGGACGAGTCACTGTCCCTGTGCAGCCGTGACACCTCCTCCTGCACACGCTCATAGTCCTGGTGGCTCGACAACAACAGCTGGATGAATGGATGATGGAGAGGTGGAGGGATGATGGTTAAATCGATAGATGGTTAGATACGCAGTACGATAGAGGTTAATACAGCAGAGGTTGTAGCGCTCAGGTGAGACTCACCTCGTCCTGATCAATCAGCTGCTGTTTGAGTTTCTCCGCCGTCTGACTGTGATGGTTGATCTCATCATCCTAAACATGAGTCAGCATAATGAGCAAAACTCACTTTATAATCCAGCTTCTAGTACAGGTAAAACTCACTTTATAATACAGCTGCTGGTACAGGTAAGACTCACCTTGTCATCTAGCTGCTGGTACAGGTCGGTGATGAGTGTCTCGTACTGCGTCTTCTGTTCGTCTGACAGAGGGACAGGGGGCGGGGCCAAGCTGTCAATCACTGCTGTCGTCTCACTGCTACTTTTTGTGTTTCTGCTGCTCAGCTGCTCCCCTACAGGTACAGACTCACCTGGAGAAGTTAAAAAGCTTTATGTGAATGTCGCCTGACATCGATTTCCCAACTCTGGGAATTGGACCTTTCAGAACCATCCTAACTCTGAACCTCCAATCTTCAGGCTCTGACTCTCTAGGTGTTACCAGGCTGTAAGACTCATCGTCCAGCAAAGTGCTGCTTTGGACAATGAAACACATGCAAGCTTTCCACATCCATGGTGGATGGTTTTCTATCGTTTACCTTTCCTCCAGCGTTTCAGCTCGTTCTCCAGTTTCTGTATCATGATGTTCAGACTCCTGCTCTTCTCTTTCTCCTTCTCGTACTTCTTCTTCCACTCCTCAGCAGTCAGCTCCAGGTTCACAGACACGGTGTTCTTTATGGTTTTAGCTCTGAAACACAAAAACACACAAGCACTCAGAGACCTTTGTGCGTTCTGACAGACAACAGGTGATGGATGGACTTATGGCGTTATGAGGTGTTGTGAGATATGAAGAGTGATTATTAACTGTCAACTAACTGTCAGTTAGTCGATTAGTTTGTTAGTTCCCACACTAACTCAAAAAAACTAAGCGATAGAGGCAGCTGGAGACCAGCAGCTTCTGTGTTCTACGAGGTAAAATAACAGTTTTTGCCGGGACCCAGATTCTCCTCAAATAAAATCTGTTTGCTATCCTGGCTCCAAAATGGTGGAACGAACTCCCCAATGATGAAATCATGAATTGATGAAAAATAATGATATGTTTGTATGTTGCACTTACATTGGTTTGGTTTATTTGTAGCTATATGTAGATATTTTAGTTTAGAATAGTTGAATTTGGATTGTTATTGTTTCTATTGTTGTTTCTATTGTTGCTATTGTTTCTGTATGTTGCACTTTTGTTTGGCTTATTTTAAGCTATTGTTCTGCACTTTTGGATTGTACCTATTTGAAGCTAATCAAGATTCTTGCTGTTTGGATTTGTATCCTCATGATTGTTTGCACTTATTGTAAGTCGCTTTGGACAAAAGCGTCAGCTAAATGAACTGTAATGTAATTTAATGTAATGCAAGTATTAGATTAGATTGGGTTCAGTCTGAATGTACATAGCTCAACTCACAGTTTTAACAACTACATCCACTTTGTTCTGGTAGATGGTATTGAAATTGAACATTTATTTGAAGTCCTGTTACTGGACTACAAGCCATTAGGAAACAATTCCTACAACATCTATCTGATGGTGTCGTAGCTAAATTTAAGGAAGTGATTCCCTCTGCACTTAATTCAATCTAACTGTGTCTCAACATAATGGAGGACTCCTATTCTAACTTTAGTCCCTCCCAAATTGATCATCTTGTTGATAGTGTTGCAGGCTCACTGCCAATGACACTGGAATAAAAAAGAAGATAATAAAACAAAGAAAGCTAGGCTGAACCAAAAAATCCCTTAAGACTCTTCAGTTGATCCAAAATGCAGCGGCACGTGTATTGACAAGAACTAGGAAACAGGATCATATTACTCCTGTATTAGCTTCTCTGAACTGGCTCCTGGTAAAATACAGAATATAATTTAAAATCCTTCTCCTGACCTACAAAGCCATTAATGGTCAGGCTCCAGCTTATCTTAAAAATCTCATAGTACCTTATAACTAGTTGGGTTATAAGGTACTATGAGATTTTGCACACCCAGAATGCATTGTTCCTCATGGTTCCTAGAGTCTCCAAAAGTACAATGGGAGCCAATTCAGCTATCAAGCTGCTTTCCTGTGGAACCAGCTCCCAGTTTGTTCTGGAGGCAGACACCCTCTCCACATTTAAGAGCAGACTAAAGACTTTCCTCTCTGATAAAGCTTATAGTTAGGGCTGGCTCAGTCTTCCCTTGGACCAGCACCTAGTTATGCTAGTTATAGGCTTAGACTGCTGGGGGACTTACACCTCTCTCCTCCTTCACTTCCTCTCTACTTCATAGAAGTACTTCATACTGTAGTAATACTTTGACTGTAGAGCTCTATCCCTTTAATTTGTGAGTAACTAAGGTGTGTTCCTGTACCTCTGTCCGAACATGAGGGTGGACTTGGTTTCAGCCTCGTTGTACACTGAAGGTGAGCAGCAGATGATGATGGTGGTTCGACAGTTTCCTCCCAGAGAATCCTGCAGGATCCGAGTCATCTTACTGTCTCTGTATGGGACGTG
>NW_021166839.1:615000-630000 GCF_900634415.1 Cottoperca gobio | reverse complement strand
ATCATCTATATTATTTACCATGTATATAATTCATCATATGTATCATTTATCATTTATATCATTTATCATCTATATCATTTATCATATGTATCATTTATCATTTATATCATTTATCATCTATATCATTTATCATCTATATCATTTATCATATGTATCATTTATTATCTATAGTATTCATCATATGTATCATTTTATCATATATATCATTTGTCATAAGTATAATTTATCATCTATATCATTTATCATATGTATCATTTATCATTTATATCATTTATCATCTATATCATTTATCATCTATATCATTTATCATATGTATCATTTATTATCTATAGTATTCATCATATGTATCATTTTATCATATATATCATTTGTCATAAGTATAATTTATCATCTATATCATTTATCATATATCATTTATCATATGTATCATTTATCATCTATATCATTTATCATAAGTATCATTTTGGTTGGTCTTTCTGACTGTGTATTAAACTGGTTCAGAACATTTATCAAAGGGAGAACGTATTTTGTCAGACTTGGAGATCATGTGTCAGAGAAGCATGATGCCCACTTTGGAGTTCCACAAGGGAGCTGCCTCGGTCCATTACTGTTCTCCCTACACATGCTACCACTGGGGGACATCATTAGAGAACACAATGTGTGCTTCCATAGCTACGCGGATGACACAACTGTACATCTCTGCTGAACCAAATGATGCTACAGCTATTAACTCCTTCACCACCTGTCTGTCAGCAATAAATAAATGGATGAGCAATAATTTCTTAAAATGAAATGAGAACAAAACTGAAATCCTACTAGTAGGTCCTGTAACAAAAAGAGAGATGATGCTGAATAACATGGGGAAACTTACTCCTTTGATTAAACCTGAAGTCACAAGTCTTGGTGTTATCATAGACTCCGATCTAAGCTTTAAATCCCACATAAACAAGGTGACAAAAACATAATTGTTCCACCTTAGAAATATTGCTCAAATCCGACAATTTATCAATCAAAAGGATGCTGAAAAACTAATCCATGCTTTCATCTCAAGCCGACTCGATTACTGTAATGCACTCTTTACCGGCCTCCCAAACAAAACAACGGAGAGACTTCAGCTCATCCAAAACGCTGCAGCGAGGCTGCTAACTAGAACCAAGAGGAGAGAGCACATCAGTCCAGTGTTAGCTGCTCTACACTGGCTTCCACTAACTTTTAGAATTGACTTTAAGGTCCTCCTTCTTGTATACAAAGCCCTAAACGGAACCGCACCAAGTTACACTGCCAACTCTCTTATCAACTATGTGCCCCCAAGAACATTACGATCATCCACTACTGGTTTATTAAATGTTCCCAGAAATATCCAAAAGAAAATTGGGGATGCAGCCTTTAGCAATTATGCACCAAAGCTATGGAACACATTACCTGCAGACATTAGGGAGGCAAGCTCGATCAATATCTTCAAAAGTAAGCTAAAAACATATCTTTTTACTTTAGCCTTTTAATGGTGATATTTCATATATTTTTATCTTAGCCTTTTAATGGTGAATTGTTACTGGTTTAACATTGAATGTGTAAAGGTAACTAGGGTACATTTTCAGAGTGTGTATTTTTGAAAAACTTGAGATCAAATAGACGGTGTTACCACGGGAACAAGAGGAAGTTTCTCTGATAAATGTGTTTACATGTTCTTTACACAATTAGTGGAAAAGTGAAAGATTAAAGAATATATTGGCTTTAACCGATAGGTTTCATAAAACTTAACAAACAGGGGTTTGTTTATGAAGCGGGCTTTAACCAAGATTTTGCCAAGAAAATCACAGAGATGTCTGTGTTTTATACGTTAAAAGGTCAATAAAGAGGTTGACGCTGTAAACGTAAATACAAGGGTCAATAAAGACTTTATCAAAGACTACCAGGAATGGGTAGCAAAGGGAGTAAACCAGTTGAAAGGCAACAGGGGCCCATTGTTGATCTCATACTTTCAAAATATGGCCCTGATAGTTTAAAACATTTACAAGAATGGTGTGCCAATGCTATTTTCTGCTATTGTATACTATTCTAATTCTGCTATTTTACCTTCTATTTCATCTTCTATTTCATACTATTTTAATTTAGCTATTTCTATAATGGTACTTCAGACTCATTTACATCAACACTGTGATTATTGTACTGTAAATGCTCTTATTCTGTCTAATCTGTACTAATTGTTATGTTTTTTCTGTGAAGCACTTTCGGCTGCAATTCTTGTATGAAAGGTGCTATACAAATAAAGCTTATTATTATTATTATTATTATTTACCATATGTATCATTTTTCATCTATATCATTTATCATATGTATCATTTATCATATGTATCATGTGTCATAAACAATATAAACCTGTCATAAATCAAAGTTTAAGATAAAACTGCAGCTGTCTTCCTCTAGAAGGCGCTATATGTCCCTGCCTGCCAAATCGTCCCGTTTTAAAACATTTGTTTGTAAATGTTTCTCACTAACCCTGATTGATGTATGTTGTGACTTTAAACCTCCTAAATACTGTCTGTAAAGTTTGTCTAATATGTGAATGTCAACGTGATGTTGAGGTCCGTTTGATGACAGATTCTACCGACCTCATTAATAACTAAATGATTGATTCAGTGAAGAAAACGACATACAAATAATAAGGTGTTTCAATAACCTTGATGTGAAACTCCAGGTTTTCGTCCATGGAGTAGATGTGGTCGAAGATGTCTCTGGCGATACGAGGGATGATTCCCATCAAACAAGGGTCGTGCAGATTCCCCTGGAGAAATAAAAAACATTAAAACACAAGGTTAAAGGTAAAATGTATTTACATGAGAGTATTAACAATTTTGGATACGTTCATTTTGAGACACCAGCGACGACAGTCACGTGCATTCCGGGGGCCAGAGCGGGCGACATAGAAGCACATTTAAAACTGCTGGCTAAGGCTAAACGTAAATACAGTAAGATTGTTATTCACGTCGGTGGTAATGACACGCGATTGCGTCAATCGGAGTGTACTAAAGTTAATGTGGAGTCGGTGTGTACATTTGCCAAAACAATGTCGGACTCCGTAGTTTTCTCTGGTCCTCTGCCAAATCTTTTGAATGATGACATGTTTAGCCGCATGTCATCATTCCGTCGCTGGCTCTCATGGTGGTGTCCAGATAATGATGTGGGCTTCGTAGACAATTGGCGGACTTTCTGGGGAAGACCTGGTCTGATTAGGAGTGACGGCATCCATCCTACTTTGGCTGGAGCAGATCTCATATCCAATAATATTACAAAGTTTATTAGTGGACCTAATCCATGACAACCCAGAGTTGAGACCAGGACTAAGAGTTGCAGTCTTACACACTTCTCTGTGCTTCTTTCCGGGCAGTCACCCACTCAAATCCCCATAGTGACTGTGTCTGCCCCACGACCACTGAGATGAATCAAGTCTATGGTTAACAGAAGAGGAGTTATACATGAAAACCTAATTAAAATAAACACCACTGCTGCAAAAGTGCAACTAAATCGAAACATTAAATGTGGGCTCTTAAACATCAGATCTTTATCAACGAAAGCTGGATTGGTAAATGATTTAATATCAGATAATAAGATTGATTTATTTTGTCTCACTGAAACCTGGCTGAGACATGAAGAATATGTCTAAATGAATCCGCTCCACCTGGTCATATTAATACTCACATTCCTCGAGGTACTGGCCGAGGAAGTGGAGTTGCAGCCATATTTGACTCAAACCTCTTGATCAATCCTAAGCCTAAACTAAACTATAACTCTTTTGAAAGCCTTGTTCTTACGCTCTCAAACCCAACATGGAAACAATAAAGCCAGTTTTATTTGTTACTGTGTACCGCCCTCCTGGTCCGTATTCTGAATTTCTATCTGAATTCTCAGAATTTTTATCAAATTTAGTCCTTAAAACAGATAAAGTAATTATTGTAGGTGACTTTAATATTCATGTGGATGTTGATAGTGACAGCCTTAATAATGCATTTATCTCAATATTAGATTCACTGGGTTCAGTCAGAGTGTACATGAACCAACTCACTGTTTAAACCACACTCTGGACCTTGTTCTGGGATATGGTGTTGAAATTGAAAGTTTATCAGTGTGTCCACATAATCCTCTTTTATCAGAACATTTTAATAACTTTTGAAGTCCTGTTACTGGACTACAAGCCAGCAGGCAGAACATCCTACGCTCGATGTTTATCTGAAAGTGCTGTGACTAAATTTAAGGAAGTGATTCCATCAGCACTTAATTCAATACCAGGACTCAATATCAATATAATGGAGGACTCCAATGCTAACTTTAGTCCCTCCCAAATTAATCATCTTGTTGATAGTGCTGCAGCCTCACTGTGAATAACACTCGACTCTGTCGCTCCTCTAAAGAAGAAGATCATAAAACAGAAAAAGTATATACTGATATATACTGTAATATACTGTAATATATACTGTAATATATACTGTAATATACTGTAATATATACTGTAATATACTGTAATATACTGTAATATATACTGTAATATACTGTAATATAGACTGTAATATAGACTGTAATATACTGTAATATATACTGTAATATAGACTGTAATATAGACTGTAATATACTGTAATATATACTGTAATATATAATGTAATATACTGTAATATACTGTAATATATACTGTAATATACTGTAATATATACTGTAATATATACTGTAATATACTGTAATATACTGTAATATATACTGTAATATATACTGTAATATATTGTAATATATACTGTAATATATACTGTAATATACTGTAATATATACTGTAATATATACTGTAATATATTGTAATATATTGTAATATATACTGTAATATACTGCAATATATACTGTGATATACTGTAATATACTGTAATATATACTGTAATATACTGTAATATATACTATAATATACTGTAATATATACTGTAATATACTGTAATATATACTGTAATATACTGTAATATATACTGTAATATACTGTAATATATACTGTAATATATACTGTAATATATACTGTAAAATACTGTAATATATACTGTAATATATTGTAATATATACTATAATATACTGTAATATACACTGTAATATACTGTTATATATACTGTAATATATACTGTAATATACTGTAATATATACTGTAATATACTGTAATATATACTATAATATACTGTAATATATACTGTAATATATACTGTAATATACTGTAATATATACTGTAATATACTGTAATATAGACTGTAATATAGACTGTAATATACTGTAATATATAATGTAATATACTGTAATATATACTGTAATATACTGTAATATATACTGTAATATATACTGTAATATACTGTAATATATACTGTAATATACTGTAATATATACTGTAATATATACTGTAATATACTGTAATATATACTGTAATATACTGTAATATATACTGTAATATATACTGTAATATACTGTAATATACTGTAATATATACTGTAATATACTGTAATATACTGTAATATATACTGTAATATACTGTAATATATACTGTAATATATACTGTAATATAGACTGTAATATAGACTGTAATATACTGTAATATATACTGTAATATAGACTGTAATATAGACTGTAATATACTGTAATATATACTGTAATATATAATGTAATATACTGTAATATACTGTAATATATACTGTAATATACTGTAATATATACTGTAATATACTGTAATATACTGTAATATACTGTAATATAGACTGTAATATAGACTGTAATATACTGTAATATAAACTGTAATATATACTGTAACATACTGTAATATATACTGTAATATATACTGTAATATACTGTAATATACTGTAATATACTGTAATATACTGTAATATATACTGTAATATACTGTAATATATACTGTAATATACTGTAATATATACTGTAATATACTGTAATATATACTGTAATATATACTGTAATATACTGTAATATATACTGTAATATATACTGTAATATACTGTAATATATACTGTAATATATACTGTAATTTATACTGTAATATACTGTAATATATACTGTAATATATACTGTAATATACTGTAATATATACTGTAATATATACTGTAATATACTGTAATATATACTGTAATATACTGTAATATATACTGTAATATACTGCAATATATACTGTAATATACTGTAATATTTACTGTAATATATACTGTAATATACTGTAATATATACTGTAATATACTGTAATATACTGTAATATATACTGTAATATACTGTAATATATACTGTAATATAGACTGTAATATAGACTGTAATATACTGTAATATATACTGTAATATATAATGTAATATACTGTAATATATACTGTAATATACTGTAATATATACTGTAATATATACTGTAATATACTGTAATATATACTGTAATATATACTGTAATATATACTGTAATATACTGTAATATATACTGTAATATATACTGTAATATACTGTAATATACTGTAATATATACTGTAATATATACTGTAATATACTGTAATATATACTGTAATATATACTGTAATATACTGTAATATATACTGTAATATACTGTAATATACACTGTAATATACACTGTAATATACTGTTATATATACTGTAATATATACTATAATATACTGTAATATATACTGTAATATACTGTAATATACTGTAATATATACTGTAATATACTGTAATATATACTGTAATATATACTGTAATATACTGTAATATATACTGTAATATACTGTAATATACACTGTAATATACTGTTATATATACTGTAATATACTGTAATATATACTGTAATATATACTGTAATATATACTGTAATATATACTATAATATACTGTAATATATACTGTAATATATACTGTAATATACTGTAATATATACTGTAATATATACTGTAATATACTGTATATATACTGTAATATATACTGTAATATACTGTAATATACTGCAATATATACTGTAATATACACTGTAATATACTGTAATATACTGTTATATATACTGTAATATATACTGTAATATACTGTAATATATACTGTAATATATACTGTAATATACTGTAATATACTGTAATATATACTGTAATATATACTGTAATATACTGTAATATATACTGTAATATATACTGTAATATACTGTAATATATACTGTAATATACTGTAATATACACTGTAATATACACTGTAATATACTGTTATATATACTGTAATATATACTATAATATACTGTAATATATACTGTAA
The DNA here is from genome assembly GCF_900634415.1 of Cottoperca gobio. Classification (NCBI taxonomy): domain Eukaryota; kingdom Metazoa; phylum Chordata; class Actinopteri; order Perciformes; family Bovichtidae; genus Cottoperca; species Cottoperca gobio. Next base: position 622,702 of record NW_021166839.1, on the reverse strand, counting down.
TATACTGTAATATACTGTAATATATACTGTAATATACTGTAATATATACTGTAATATATACTGTAATATACTGTAATATATACTGTAATATACTGTAATATACACTGTAATATACTGTTATATATACTGTAATATACTGTAATATATACTGTAATATATACTGTAATATATACTGTAATATATACTATAATATACTGTAATATATACTGTAATATATACTGTAATATACTGTAATATATACTGTAATATATACTGTAATATATACTGTAATATACTGTAATATATACTGTAATATATACTGTAATATACTGTAATATATACTGTAATATATACTGTAATATACTGTAATATATACTGTAATATATACTGTAATATATACTGTAATATATACTGTAATATACTGTAATATACTGTAATATATACTGTAATATACTGTAATATATACTGTAATATACTGCAATATATACTGTAATATATACTGTAATATACTGTAATATATACTGTAATATATACTGTAATATACTGCAATATATACTGTAATATATACTGTAATATATACTGTAATATACTGTAATATACTGTAATATACTGTAATATATACTGTAATATACTGTAATATACTGTAATATATACTGTAATATACTGTAATATACTGTAATATACTGTAATATACTGTAATATATACTGTAATATACTGTAATATATACTGTAATATATACTGTAATATACTGTAATATATACTGTAATATATACTGTAATATACTGTAATATATACTGTAATATACTGTAATATACACTGTAATATACACTGTAATATACACTGTAATATACTGTTATATATACTGTAATATATACTGTAATATATACTATAATATACTGTAATATATACTGTAATATATACTGTAATATACTGTAATATATACTGTAATATATACTGTAATATATACTGTAATATACTGTAATATATACTGTAATATACTGTAATATATACTGTAATATACTGTAATATATACTGTAATATAGACTGTAATATATACTGTAATATATACTGTAATATATACTGTAATATATACTGTAATATAGACTGTAATATATACTGTAATATATACTGTAATATATACTGTAATATATACTGTAATATACTGTAATATACTGTAATATATACTGTAATATATACTGTAATATATACTGTAATATACTGTAATATATACTGTAATATATACTGTAATATATACTGTAATATACTGTAATATACTGTAATATATACTGTAATATACTGTAATATATACTGTAATATACTGCAATATATACTGTAATATATACTGTAATATATACTGTAATATACTGTAATATATACTGTAATATATACTGTAATATACTGCAATATATACTGTAATATATACTGTAATATATACTGTAATATACTGTAATATACTGCAATATATACTGTAATATACACTGTAATATACTGTAATATACTGTTATATATACTGTAATATATACTGTAATATACTGTAATATATACTGTAATATATACTGTAATATACTGTAATATATACTGTAATATACTGTAATATATACTGTAATATATACTGTAATATACTGTAATATATACTGTAATATATACTGTAATATACTGTAATATATACTGTAATATACTGTAATATACACTGTAATATACACTGTAATATATACTGTTATATATACTGTAATATATACTGTAATATACTGTAATATATACTGTAATATACTGTAATATATACTGTAATATATAATGTAATATACTGTAATATATACTGTAATATACTGTAATATATACTGTAATATATACTGTAATATATACTGTAATATACTGTAATATATACTGTAATATATACTGTAATATATACTGTAATATATACTATAATATACTGTAATATATACTGTAATATATACTGTAATATACTGTAATATATACTGTAATATATACTGTAATATATACTGTAATATACTGTAATATATACTGTAATATATACTGTAATATACTGTAATATACTGTAATATATACTGTAATATACTGTAATATATACTGTAATATATACTGTAATATACTGTAATATATACTGTAATATACTGTAATATACTGTAATATATACTGTAATATACTGTAATATATACTGTAATATACTGTAATATACTGTAATATATACTGTAATATACTGTAATATATACTGTAATATACTGCAATATATACTGTAATATATACTGTAATATACTGTAATATATACTGTAATATATACTGTAATATACTGCAATATATACTGTAATATATACTGTAATATATACTGTAATATACTGTATATATACTGTAATATATACTGTAATATATACTGTAATATACTGTAATATATACTGTAATATATACTGTAATATACTGTAATATATACTGTAATATACTGTAATATATACTGTAATATACTGTAATATATACTGTAATATATACTGTAATATACTGTAATATATACTGTAATATATACTGTAATATACTGTAATATATACTGTAATATACTGTAATATACACTGTAATATACACTGTAATATACTGTTATATATACTGTAATATATACTGTAATATATACTATAATATACTGTAATATATACTGTAATATATACTGTAATATACTGTAATATATACTGTAATATATACTGTAATATATACTGTAATATACTGTAATATATACTGTAATATACTGTAATATATACTGTAATATACTGTAATATATACTGTAATATAGACTGTAATATATACTGTAATATATACTGTAATATATACTGTAATATATACTGTAATATAGACTGTAATATATACTGTAATATATACTGTAATATATACTGTAATATATACTGTAATATACTGTAATATACTGTAATATATACTGTAATATATACTGTAATATATACTGTAATATACTGTAATATATACTGTAATATATACTGTAATATATACTGTAATATACTGTAATATACTGTAATATATACTGTAATATACTGTAATATATACTGTAATATACTGCAATATATACTGTAATATATACTGTAATATATACTGTAATATACTGTAATATATACTGTAATATATACTGTAATATACTGCAATATATACTGTAATATATACTGTAATATATACTGTAATATACTGTAATATACTGCAATATATACTGTAATATACACTGTAATATACTGTAATATACTGTTATATATACTGTAATATATACTGTAATATACTGTAATATATACTGTAATATATACTGTAATATACTGTAATATATACTGTAATATACTGTAATATATACTGTAATATATACTGTAATATACTGTAATATATACTGTAATATATACTGTAATATACTGTAATATATACTGTAATATACTGTAATATACACTGTAATATACACTGTAATATATACTGTTATATATACTGTAATATATACTGTAATATACTGTAATATATACTGTAATATACTGTAATATATACTGTAATATATAATGTAATATACTGTAATATATACTGTAATATACTGTAATATATACTGTAATATATACTGTAATATATACTGTAATATACTGTAATATATACTGTAATATATACTGTAATATATACTGTAATATACTGTAATATATACTGTAACATACTGTAATATATACTGTAATATATACTGTAATATACTGTAATATATACTGTAATATATACTGTAATATACTGTAATATATACTGTAATATACTGTAATATATACTGTAATATACACTGTAATATACTGTTATATATACTGTAATATATATTGTAATATACTGTAATATATACTGTAATATATACTATAATATACTGTAATATACTGTTATATATACTGTAATATATATTGTAATATACTGTAATATATACTGTAATATATACTATAATATACTGTAATATATACTGTAATATACTGTAATATATACTGTAATATATACTGTAATATACTGTAATATACTGTAATATATACTGTAATATATACTGTAATATACTGTAATATATACTGTAATATACTGTAATATATACTGTAATATACTGTAATACATACTGTAATATATACTATAATATACTGTAATATATACTGTAATATATACTGTAATATACTGTAATACATAATGTAATATACTGTAATATATACTGTAATGTACTGTAATATATACTATAATATACTGTAATATATACTGTAATATATACTGTAATATATACTATAATATACTGTAATATATACTGTAATATATACTGTAATATATTGTAATATATACTGTAATATATACTGTAATATACTGTAATATATACTGTAATATATACTGTAATATATACTATAATATACTGTAATATATACTGTAATATATACTGTAATATATTGTAATATATACTGTAATATACTGTAATATATACTGTAATATATACTGTAATATATACTGTAATATATTGTAATATATTGTAATATATACTGTAATATACTGCAATATATACTGTGATATACTGTAATATACTGTAATATATACTGTAATATACTGTAATATATACTGTAATATATAATGTAATATACTGTAATATATACTATAATATACTGTAATATATACTGTAATATATAATGTAATATACTGTAATATACTGTGATATATACTGTAATACAAATTACTCACAAAATTTAGTCTTCAACCATGAAATGCACATTTGTCACTAATATTGAGAATAATTTCTCTCCATATTATATGATGCTCTACTGAAATGTATTAATAAAATATATAAAGAAATAAGGCGTTGCAGTGAATCAGACCTCCATGGTGTGAGTCTTTCCTGAGGACGTCTGCCCGTAAGCAAAGATTGTCCCGTTATATCCTCCCAGCACATCTGTAACACATAGCATAGCATACATATCACAATATAACATATCACATAAATATTACATATATACAACAAAATACATATTTGTGATATGTATGTTATATATATATATATATATATAACATATATACATACATATCACAAAAAAATATATGTCACATCAGTGTTTCCCCTAGGTTTACTGCTTTTATTTAGTTCCCTCCTCTCCTTTCCTCCACTCTGTCTCTGACTGTAGGTGTGCGCGCAAAAAAAAACATCTTGAATTTCAGGGGGGGCGCGGGGCTCCGTTAGGGGGACGCGCGACTCCCTGAAACAACGGTAGGGGAAACACTGTACATATATAACATATACAACTAGATATATAATTGTGATATGTATGTTGTATATAACATATATACAACATACACATCACAAAATATATATATCACATACACAAAAATATATTTTGTGATATGTATGTATGTATATACAAGATATATATATATCACATATATAACATATATACAATATATATATATATATATCACATATATACAAATAAATATCACATACACATTACCCATATAAAACATATATACAACATACTACATGTATATCACATAAATAACATATACAAAATATAATATAATATATATATAATAATAGTTTTGATAATGAGGGAACTGACCTTTAACGATCTGCCTGGCACAGGTGTCGTACACCTGAACCTGTTCAGTGTTTGGAGCGAGGACTCGGTCAAACACGTACGGCTTCCCCTGAAACACAGGAAACACACCGTGAAAATAAAAGTCTGTGTTTTAACCTTTAACATACAGTGTTCTCCTTTAAAGTTAAAGTTGTTAAGTCTCTTCATCCGTAATGACCAAACATTAGTTCATTATACAGATGTCGACATGACAGCCCAAAACACTGATAAATCCAATAAATGACTTAACATTTAACAAAAGGTCAATTATAATAAAAGTATAAAGAAGACACAAGAAAACATCTTGTAAAGGTGTGAGAGGAGATTCATTCAAATACAATTTGTTTGTTTTTAAATGCTTCAAAAACAGACTTTAAAAATGTGAATAAATAATATTTTTTACAAGATATTAAACTTTCATTGATGATTAGTTGCAGAGAAGCTTTTTTCAGATGATAATATTATATACATCATATTATGAAACATACAGTTTTGTGTCCTTGTTTCTTGTGTTTCTGAGGCAGTTTTATACTTTTAAGAAAAGTACGTCATGCACAAATAAAAGCAGTTTAAAGTATTTCCTGTTTCTGCTCCGTCTGCACACTAATCCTCTGACATTTACTGATTTTGAAGGTTTATCAGCGTCCACACAGACTGAATATTCACTTTCATCTTCTCGTTTCATTATCACTCTATATTATAATATATATATATATATATATATATATATATATATATATATATATATATATATTATATATATTCAGTTTATTCTCAAATATTTCAAAGAAAAGCAGCAAAATGTGACGTTGATGAAGCACGAAGCTGAAACCAGAGAATGAGGAAACAATGCAGTTATATTGATTATATTTATTATTAGTTATTGTGGGCGTGTATAGTAACGAGGAGACGATAGACAAGTTGTCAAGTCGAACGTTTACTTCCCAACATGAACAGTGATACAGCGGCAGTAGTCAAGCCTCCAACCACAACAGTCACGACAGGTAAAACAATAACAACACCTCCATTTCTCACTTCCGTTAACTCTTAACCTTTCCCAGAAAGCTCCTGGGTTACCTGTCTTAAAGGAGACGTATCTCCTCTCATAGTGTTCAGTGAATGTCTACGTTCCCAGTGGGTCACCACATTATATTGATTATATTTATTATTAGTTGTATTGATTATTGATTATATTTATTATTAGTTGTATTGATTATTGATTATATTTATTATTAGTTGTATTGATTATTGATTATATTTATTATTAGTTATATTTATTATTAGTTATATTGATTATTGATTATATTTATTATTAGTTGTATTGATTATTGATTATATTTATTAGTTATATTTATTATTAGTTGTATTGATTATTGATTATATTTATTATTAGTTATATTTATTATTAGTTGTATTGATTATTGATTATATTTATTATTAGTTATATTTATTATTAGTTATATTGATTGACTTTTAAATACGTTTATTTAATTGTGGTGTTTGTTTTAATTATCTTCTTGAGTTTTTATGAGAAAGAAAACGAGGTAAAGATCTAAAATGTATTTTTTTTACCTTTAATACTACTTTTATCAAAAATTGACTTTAGTTTTTTCAGTTTTGGAGCAGAAATGCTTAAGTTTAAGTCTGTATTTGTTCAAATTAAAATTCTCGTTCTTGTTTGAGAGCAGCTTAGATACAAGAGTTCCCCGATATATTTAAAATGAACCTTAAAGCTGAAGAAGAAACAACCATCAAGTTGACTTAATGATGTCTCATTATATATATATATATATATATATATATATATATATATATATATATATATATATATATATATATATATATATATCCATCCATCCATCCATCGTCTACCGCTTATCCGGGATCGGGTCGCGGGGGCAGCAGCTCCAGTAAGGAACCTCAATCTTCCCTTCTCCGGGCCACATCCTCCAGCTCCGACTGGGGGATCCTGAGGCGTTCCCAGTGAGGAGATATAATCTCTCCACCGAGTCCTGGGTCTTCCCCGGGGTCTCCTCCCAGCTGGACGTGCCTGGAACAACTCCCTAGGGAGGCGCCCAGGTGGCATCCTTACTAGCTGCCCGAACCACCTCAACTG
>NW_021166839.1:517500-610000 GCF_900634415.1 Cottoperca gobio | reverse complement strand
CGAGCAGTGTGTGCGGGGGAGACGGCTCTCACCTGGCTCCTCTGGTTGGGGAGGGACTGAGGGGAGGAGGAAGAGGGGAGTGACCCCCGAGCCGGGAGCACCAACCTGCTGTGAGACGAGGAAGAAGAGTACGGCGGCCTGGAGGGACCTGAGGAGCAGCAACGCAACACGTGTTGTAATAAAGGTGCGTAAATAAAGTTTTATAATTATTAGTTCATTGATATCAAGAATTATCTTTAATATTTACTAATAACTGGAGCTGCTGTTACCAGCTCCCAACATTTACTTTCTTATAGACCATCTGAACCTTTAGTCCTCATGTTACACGAGACAGGATAAAGTCCAGGTGAGGAGGCTCACCTGAAGGCTGCAGGCCTCCGTTGACGGCCCTGTGGACTTTGTCCTCCCTGTTGATGAGACCGTGAGGAGCGCTGATCACGGCCGAGGCTGCAAACTGAGCACTGGCTGAGTCCAGAGGCTTCGAACTGGACTCACTGCACCTGGTTGACTGCACACACATTTATAAATACATGGTTGCTACATGATATACGTGATAACTCAATTTATTTTCTCCAAATATCAACAAGAAAGTTTTAACTAAGAGGATAAAAGAGCTGCGTATTTGAAGATTCTGCTGATGTGAATCACGATATAAGGGTTATAATATATATATTTATATATAAATATATTATATATATATTACCTGTGTTTGGTGCAGAGCTGCCTGTTTATATAAAGTGTTGTTCTGTTGTTGCAGCTGTTCCAGTTGTTGTTTCTGCATCTGGATCAGCTGCTGCTGGTGACTGTGGTACTGCTCCTCTGTGATGCCCCCTGCTGTGTCACACACACACACACACACACACACACACACACACACACACACACACACACACACACACACACACACACACACAATTACACTTGCTGAGTAAAAAGTAAAAACATCAGTAATACTGTTTGTATAAAATATCTCTAGATAGAAGTATAAATACACAGTATGAATACATAAAATACAGTTGTATATTAAGTGTAAACTGGCTGCAGAAACACACACAGGATATTATAACTGTCAGGTGTGAACTCACCTGAGGGGGACACACAGCTGAGTCTGCGGTCCTCAGAGGGCTCTCTGCGTCCCTCCCTCTGGTCCTGAAGCGCTCTGGGTCTGAAGCAGAACCTCCTCAGGGTCTGGATGTTGTTCAGGACTTCAGTCAGGGAGGGTTTCTGCTCATTGAGGAGGCAGGTTCTGGTCCTTAGAGAGTCCAGCTGCTTCAGTACTGGATCCAGAGCTGAGGAAGCTCGGTCCAGAATGATCCTGATCGCAGACACACGGAGAAAAGGCTTCAGCTTAAACTGCTCAAAGTCTGTTTCTGTGTTCTCAGGGCCCTGACCTCTGACCTACAGATACCTGGATATAAACGAGTCTCCTCAGCCCACTTTAATCACATGCAGTATAAATGTGTTTTTATGTCAAAGGTTTCTGATTCCAAATCCCAAAGTTGTTCTCTGGTGTTCCTCAAGGTCTTAATGTGGTGTTTGAGGATTTCTGACTATTTATATAAAAGTAGTCAAATATTACATTACATTACTGCTACATACACGACACGACTGTGCTTTACGGTAAGCGCGTCATTTCCGGTTGTTAATGTTTCTGTGTTGCTGGTAGCACACTTCGGCAGCTCCAGCTTGACCCAGTTAATGTTGTTATATTCTTGATCACATCGGCTAATTACCTGTCATCTATCTAAACCTATACTTGTACTTCCTAAGCACTTACAACTCTCTCCTTATCCTTCTCTTAGCGACTCTTGCTAAATCCTCAATTCTTTACGCTCCGTTCGGCTTTGCTAACGTTAGCTGCTGCAGCTCGGCAGCTAGCGATGGCATCTTCCTCTTCTGCTCTCTCCTGCTCGGTGTGTTTCATGTTTAGCTATTGCTCTGCCTCCTTTAGTGATAATGGTACCTGTATTAAATGTAGTTTATACGCAGGGTTGGAGGCTAGTTTTAGAGGGATAGATGAGCGGCTCCGCACCATGGCTAGTCAGCAGTTAGCAACTGTAGCTGTTAGCAAGCCAGTGGTATCTCCTGTTAGCTGTCCCCCGGTGGGGCCCGAGCAGCCAGGAGACTGGGTGACTGTCCGAAAGAAGTGTTATCAGAAGCCCACGGTTCACCACCAACCACTTGCTGTTTCTAACAGATTCTCCCCACTCAGTGACACACCAGCTGAGAAGCCAACTCTGGTTATCGGTAGCTCAATTTTGAGATACGTTCATTTTGAGACACCAGCGACGATAGTCACGTGCATTCCTGGTGCCAGAGCGGGCGACATAGAAGCACATTTGACATGACATTGACATATTTAGCCGCATGTCATCATTCCGTCGCTGGCTCTCATGGTGGTGTCCAGATAATGATGTGGGCTTCGTAGACAATTGGCGGACTTTCTGGGGAAGACCTGGTCTGATTAGGAGTGACGGCATCCATCCTACTTTGGCTGGAGCAGATCTCATATCCAATAATATTACAAAGTGTATTAGTGGACCTAATCCATGACAACCCAGAGTTGAGACCAGGACTAAGAGTTGCAGTCTTACACACTTCTCTGTGCTTCTTTCCGGGCAGTCACCCACTCAAATCCCCATAGTGACTGTGTCTGCCCCACGACCACTGAAACTAATCAAATCTATGGTTAACAGAAGAGGAGTTATACATGAAAACATCATTAAAATTAACACCACCGCTGCAAAAGTACAACTAAATCGAAAAATTCAATGTGGGCTCTTAAAAATCAGATCTTTATCAACGAAAGCTGGATTGGTAAATGATTTAATATCAGATAATAAGATTGATTTATTTTGTCTCACTGAAACCTGAGACATGAAGAATATGTCTAAATGAATCCGCTCCACCTGGTCATATTAATACTCACATTCCTCGAGGTACTGGCCGAGGAGGTGGAGTTGCGGCCATATTTGACTCAAACCTCTTGATCAATCCTAAGCCTAAACTAAACTATAACTCTTTTGAAAGCCTTGTTCTTACGCTCTCAAACCCAACATGGAAACAATAAAGCCAGTTTTATTTGTTACTGTGTACCGCCCTCCTGGTCCGTATTCTGAAGTTCTATCTGAACTCTGAGTTTTTATCAAATTTAGTCCTTAAAACAGATAAAGTGATTATTGTAGGTGACTTTAATATTCATGTGGATGTTGATAGTGACAGCCTTAATAATGCATTTATCTCAATATTAGATTCACTGGGTTCAGTCAGAATGTACATGAACCAACTCACTGTTTAAACCACACTCTGGACCTTGTTCTGGGATATGGTGTTGAAATTGAAAGTTTATTAGTGTGTCCACATAATCCTCTTTTATCAGACCATTTTAATAACTTCTGAAGTCCTGTTACTGGACTACAAGCCAGCAGGCAGAACATCCTACGCTCGATGTTTATCTGAAAGTGCTGTGACTAAATTTAAGGAAGCACTTAATTCAATACCAGGACTCAATATCAATATAATGGAGGACTCCAATGCTAACTTTAGTCCCTCCCACATTAATCATCTTGTTGATAGCGCTGCAGCCTCACTGCAAATAACACTCGACTCTGTCGCTCCTCTAAAGAAGAAGATCATAAAACAGAAAAAGAAAGCTCCATGGCTTAATTTACAAATCCGCAAACTAAAACAAAAGTCGAGAAATCTTGAAAGTAAATGGCGTTCCACTAAACTGGAAGAATCTTGTTTAGTCTGGTTAAATCGTCTTAAAACGTATAAGAAGGCTCTCCGTAATGCAGAGCAGCTGATTACTCTTCATTAATAGAAGAACATAAGAACAACCCCAGGTTTCTGTTCAGCACTGACGCTGACGGAGAGCCACAGCTCTACAGAGCCTTCTGTTCCTATATCTCTCAGTAGTGACGACTTCATGAGCTTCTTTAACGATAACATTATAATTATTAGAGACAAAATTAATCTCCTCCTGACCTCAATTGGTAATGACTTAACTTCAACTGTTGGAATTTTAAAAACATCTGTAACTCCTGAAATATATCTAGACTGTTTTACTCCAATCAACCTTAACCAACTAACTTCAACAATCTCATCGTCTAAACCATCTACCTGTCTTTTAGACCCGATTCAACTAAACTGTTTAAAGAAGTTTTACCCTTAATTAACACCTCGTTATTAAATATGATCAACCTGTCTCTATTATCTGGCTACGTACCAAAATCCTTTAAAGTAGCTGTAATAAAACCACTTCTTAAAAAGCCTGGTCGTGATCCAGAGGTTTTAGCCAACTATAGGCCGATATCTAACCTTCCCTTTCTCGCTAAGATCCTTGAGAAAGCAGTCGCAAAACAGTTGTGTGACTTTTTACATAATAATAGTTTATTTGAGGTTTTTCAATCTGGATTTAGAGTTCATCATAGCACAGAGACGGCACTGGTGAAAGTTACCAATGACCTTCTATTGGCATCAGACAAAGGACTTGTCTCTGTTCCTGTCTTGTTAGACCTCAGTGCTGCTTTCCACACTGTTGATCAGGATATTCTACTACAGAGACTGGAACATTGTGTTGGCATAAAAGGAACCGCACTAAGCTGGTTCAAGTCCTATTTATCTGAGCGATCTCAGTTTGTACTTGTTAACGATAAATCCTCCATGACAGCCAAAGTCAGTCTTGGAGTTCCGCAGGGTTCTGTACTTGGACCGATTCTATTCACCTTATATATGCTTCCTTTGGGCAATATTATAAGGAACCACTCTATAAACTTTCATTGTTATGCGGATGACACCCAATTATATCTATCAATTAAACCAGATGAAACCAATCAATTGGCTAAACTTCAAGCCTTAAGGACATAAAAACTTGGATGTCTAGCAACTTTTTGATGTTAACCCTTTAACACCGAATGTGTCGGCGACGACACATTTTGCAAGCAAAACTTTGGATTACCGTAATTATGTCAAAGTTTGCGCAATCGAAAAAATTTCAACGGTTTCGGCCCTCCGGAATCCCGCGAAACAGCGCCTTTGTTGTGAGCGAATACACACAGAGCGCTGGAGAGACACAAACAACACAGCGGAGAAATAGAGCCGGAAAACAGCGGATTGAATTCAAATGGAAGCAAGACGGTATGTAAATCAACACTTGTATAGCGTGGTGACTTGTTTAGAACAGTGTACCAAGTCTGTAAGATTGTACTAGTTGTGTAATTGTATTTTATATGCGTAAATGTGCGCGTCTTCTTCAAGTAGCCTGCGTCCTAGCAGAGGCTGTGTACAAGCTTTAGCTGGAGAGGAGGAGGTGTCACCAGAGATCACATTCAGGCCTGTAGATAGAGCTGTGGGGATGCTGGATGATCTGGTGATGCTGTCAGACACAGAAGCCCCTCACCATATCATCAAAGATGGCAGACTGAGGCAGAGCCCGATGATGGAGTCCCTCAACCACCCCAGGTGTCCAACTCCCTCTCGATATGGGAAACCCAGCACCAGGTGACATTTATTCCCACTTTGATGCTGCAGTTTTCAAACTCTCTGAATACACAAACAAGAATGCAGCCAAAAGCCTGGAGAGAGGGAGACAGTTCACCTGGACTGAAATAACTCCAGAAGAAATGAAGAAGTCCACAGGCATGTTGCTGTACATGTCAGTTTTGGACCTGCACAAAGATGAGCAACTTTTGGTGTAAGCAAACCATTTTTCCATGTGTCATTCCCTGCTACTGTCATGTCCCCAGACTGTTCAGGACTGTTCATGGCCATTTGATCTAATCTTCATATGAGTGACCCAGAGAAAACAGGAGCAACAGGAACAGTCACTGGCAGTACCACCAAGACCTCTGCATGTGAAGGGACACTGAGAGAGGAGAGAATTACCCTGTGTGGGGAAAAACGCCTGGACATATTTTCCATTTTATGGCCTGTTTTTGCAGATGTAAGAGTAAAAGACTCAAAACTTTTACTGGATATAGTTGTATACATTTCAAACTTCAAATGTAACATGTTAAATCTCTTATTCATGTACATTTGCTGTGTTTTTTGTTCACTAAACCACTAAACTCAAATTCCGCTTTTGTGTTTCTCTTCATTTTAAACTGTTATTACACTCTCATAACATGCAATAAATTGTAAATGACTGCCAGATATGGAAAGTTTCAGGTATTGTTGGAAAATGGGCAAAAGCACTTACTCACAGGACATTTCCTGACCTTTTTTATAGTCAAAATAAGCAAAAACGTCCATACGAAAATGTTGAGGCTTTTTTTGGCTTAGGTGTTAAAGGGTTAAACACAGACAAAACTGAAGTTATTATACTTGGCCCTAAAATGACATAGAAGCTCTGGATGGCATTAATTTGGCCTCCAGCACCACTGTAAGGAATCTTGGCGTCATCTTTGATCAAGATCTGTCGTTTAACTCCCACATAAAACAAATCTCAAGGACTGCATTCTTTCATCTACGTAACATTGCAAAAATAACATCCAGTCTCAAAATGATGCAGAAAAACTAGTCCATGCATTTGTTACTTCAAGGCTGGATTACTGCAACTCATTGTTATCAGGTTGTCCCAAAAAGTCGCTTAAGACTCTTCAGTTGATCCAAAATGCAGCGGCACGCGTATTGACAAGAACAAGGAAACGGGATCATATTACTCCTGTATTAGCTGCTCTGCACTGGCTCCCGGTAAAATACAGAATAGAATTCAAAATCCTTCTCCTGACTTACAAAGCAATTAATGGTCAGGCTCCAGCATATCTTAAAGATCTCATAGTACCTTATAAACCAACTAGAGCATTACGCTCCCAGACTGCAGGGTTACTTGTGGTTCCTAGAGTCTCTAAGAGTACAATGGGAGCCAGAGCCTTCAGCTATCAAGCTCCTCTCCAGTGGAACCAGCTTCCAGTTTGTGTTCGGGAGGCAGACACCCTCTCCACATTTAAGAGCAGGCTAAAGACTTTCCTTTTTGATAAAGCTTATAGTTAGGGCTGGCTCAGGTTTGCCCTGGATCAGCCCCTAGTTATGCTGCTATAGACTTAGACTGTATTATTTAATTTATGTAAATGTATGTTACTAACTCATCATCCGGGGCATCATCCCCGGAGTGTCTGTCTCTCATGTGGCAGGTTGCCACTGATAAAGTTTACGTCAGGATCATGAATCGTGGCTGCGCCTGCTGCCCTGGTCCTGCTGGACACCGGGAAGCCTTTTTGACATTTTCCTGGATTCATCCAAACTTTCTCTTTTTCAACACATCATTTCTGTCAAATGTTGTACTTGTTTATTATTTTATTGTTGTTTATCCTGTACACACGACATCTATTGCACGTCTGTCCGTCCTGGGAGAGGGATCCCTCCTCAGTCTCTCCCTGAGGTTTCTTCTATTTTTTCCATTAAATTTTGGAGTTTCTTTTAGGAAGTTTTTCCTTGTGCGATGCGAGGGTCTAAGGACAGAGGGTGTCGTAACCTGTACAGTCTGTAAAGCACACTGAGACAAATGTATAATTTGTGATATTGAGCTATATAAATAAGTTTGATTTGATGTGATGTGATTATAGGTCATATAGCAGTCGCTCTCATCCAGACTTACAGTGGACTAACTACAGGGACAGTTTCTCAGGGGCACAATGGTGCAGCCCTGGTGTTGAATTTGCAAGCCGTACTACTAGACCACTAGGCCTCTGGGTAACAAATGGTCCCATGTGTGAGACCTGACATCATGTATATACATTCATCTTAATGTTCTCAGCCCTTATACACCATCACAATTTATTTTCATTAATTGATATTTATGAGACACTTGATTAATCTTCAGGTTCCAGTTTTCAGTTGACGTACATCCCTTCTGTGTGGCAGACACTGCTGACTGTTTATCCCCCGCCCCCAAATGGTAAGAGCTTAATACGAAAACACGTTAGAAGTAATTCTCTATATATTATGGATTGTGTATTTGTAAACACATGTTTGTACGTTACCTGCCCCCTCGTCCAATCCTGCGGCGGCTCAGTCCCGTCCAATGAGGAGGCAGTTCAGCCAGCGAGTGACGCAGACAGTGAGGGAGGATCTCCAAATGATCGACTCCACCCGTCTGCTCTGTACCAGGCTGCACAAACAAACACACCGTGTCATTGTTGTTTATTAAGCCCTGAAGTTTAAAACCATTGACCTGTCCGTGGTTAAACCTTCTCTTATACAACCTGTGCTTTTCTTTTTTGTGATTACATACAAAGTCAATTCCAGGAAGCAAATAGACGCAAATTTGCAGTTAATGTAGCATCCGTGGGCTCCTGTCATCAATAACAAACATCCTCAATCATTTTTAAGTCACACAGTATGTAGATATCTCATTTAGATGACAGAGCTACAATGTTAGCATAGCCCTGATCAACCAAACTCCATTCTGAAAACAAGCATTTTAAGAGTCGTTTGCTTGTCGTCTTGCAGACCTGCCAGTAGGATTTCTTATTAATATTAACTCTTATTTCTGCGTCCTTTATTAACATTAACTCACAGCAGAATCTGTTTAGTTTGGTTTCATACCACTGAAGTAAACCAGATTAGATACATGTGGAGTAAAAGTAAGAAATACATGGAAAGTATTGTAATGTATTATATAGTATAGTAGTATATAAAGGAGGATTTACTCAGAGAGTAATATATTAAATAAAAGATGATTTACTTACAGAGTAATATTGAGATCCAGCTTTTCTCCTGAAGACAAAAACTCCATCAGGATTATTTTCCTCATCATCAGGTGAAGATGGAGGAGACTGAAGACACATGAAACATCACAATTATATTATTATATCATATTACATTACATTATATCATATTACATTACATTATATCATATTATTTTATAATATAACAAGGGCTGTCAAATTAGTGCGTTAATTTTGATTAATTAATCACAGAAAAGATTACGCGACAAAGAAATGAACGCAGCATAAAAACTGTATAATAGTATTATATCATATTACATTATATTATAGTATTTTATTCCAATATATTTATATTACATTTTATTATTATATTATATTGCATGACATAATATTATCATATTACTAAATTACATCATATTAAATTATAGTAAAGTATGAGGTGGGGAGGCTGACCAGCAATGATCATATTATACATTATTATAGTGGGGGGGCTGACCAGCGGTGGGGGGGGGCTGTCGTCCTCTCCGGAGCTGTGGAAGTCGTACTGTTTAATGTCGGCCTTGTAGACGGTGAAGGGACCGGGGGGGGCGACCGGGACGTCTCTGTGGAGGACAAAATCTGTCCCGTCTCATGTTCTTCTTCTTTGGTCTGAGGAGGTCGAAGGAAAGCTCGTCTCTAACAGAGACCATCTTCTTCTTCTGCATCTGAAACACACACAGCTTATGAGCTTTATAACTTTATAACAGGTCATGTTTAGGTAAACTTCAGAAAGACAAACAGACAGACCTTGATGTCAGCTCTGTGTCTGTGGTTCAGAGTCCCCGGGCTGCAGTACACATGTTTCTCCACCAGAGGCAGAGAAACCTCTCTGAGAGCGTCTCCACTGAAATCTTCCATTTGATGCCTGAACACACACACATCCACAAATGTGAGTCTCTCTCTCTCTCCCTCCCTCCCTCTCACTCACTCACTCTCTCTCACTCTCTCACCTCCTCTCCACCTCCTCCAGGGTGAGGTGCAGCAGCTCTCTCTTGGACTTCTCTCTCCTCTTGATCATCTCCAGGATGGTGACGGTCCGGCTGAACTCTCTCCTCAGTCTCAGCATCTTTTCGTACGACGCCTCGTCGTTCTTACGGTTCTGAAATAAATCAGTTAGTTACAGAGTCTGTGTTGTCTTCATTAAAATGAATAAAACATTCTTCTGACTCTAGAACACGTTAAATACGTTTCTTTGTTGATTCATGAATCCAGAATGTAAGCAGAGAGGATGACGTACCTTCCTGGTCTGCATCTTCTCCGTTCTGCGTCTGAAGGCCACGTAGGCGTCGCTGTTGGTCGACCCGTCTCTCTTCTCTTGTTTGATGTGAGCAATCAGAGACGGAGCCCGGCAGTTTTTCCTCTTCCTCATCCAGAAATCATACACCGACTTCAGCAGGTAGTCATCCTCGTTCAGCAACAGCTTCGCCTCCGCTAGGGAGACCACCTGAGGACAGAACCAGAACTTAGGACAGAACCAGAGATGAAACAGAGCGAAGGAGAGAATCTGAATGCGCAAAGTAGACTGTAAACCAGGGGTCCCCAAACTTTTTCCTGTGAGGGCCACATAACTTTTCCCTTCTCTGATGGGGGCCGGGGTCAGTTTGTAACAGAAAAAGTGTGACGATCGCAGGGGTGCCTAAACGTAAACATTTATTGTTTTCCAGAAAGCCACACATAACCAAATATTAATATTCTTTTCTGGGTTCTTCACAGAAAAAATAAAGTCGGGAAATATATAATAACACTATTTATGAAATAAATAATAACCAAATAACCAGACTGAAAAAAAAATGGCCGGCCTTAGTTTGGGGACCACTGCTGTAAACACTGAAACGTGCACATAAATTAGATAAATAACATAAGCGTTTAGTTTATTTAATAAAAGAGCACCTGTCAATGTGAAAAGTGAGTTATCAATATTGTTTTTTTTTAAACACCTTGATTTTCAGGGGGGGCGCGGGGCTCCGTATGATTGAAAGGCTACTCTGTAGTTGGATATATCGACTAATGAAATAATTTCATAAATGGACTGGGCTGGGCTAGTTACCCTTCCCACAGGCCCAGTTTCAGGCCAACCCAACTACAAGCCCAATATTTTGTCAGGCTGTACGGATCATGTATCAGATCCCGTGTAGAAGGACGTGGGGAAGAAGGAAATTCAAGTTTTTTTTTAATATTCACAACTCACTTTTCACATTGAACCGGTGCTCTTTTATCGAATAAACAAAACGCTTATGTTATTTATCAAATTTAAGTGCAGTGTCTACTGCGCTGCTTTGCGCATTCACTCCTCTGGTTCGCGAAGGACGGGGCTCCGCTCCCAACACACACACACCTGCGCATACACCTGCAGTCAGAGACAGAGCGGAGGAAAGGAGAGAACTAAAAACCAACAGTGTGTGTGTGCGTTACCTGGTGTGTGCTGGCCTTCTCCAGTCGGTCCACCATGGTTTCAAACTGCAGAGGTTTGATCTCCATCTTCCTGTTCAGTCTGTTGAGCAGCGTCTCGTCCTCTGAGTCCATGTCGTAGTCTGGCTGCTCCAGGTCCACACCCAGAGCTGCAGGAGGAACACACTGAGAATCACTGAGGAGCCTAAACACACCATACACATCCTGAGAATAATAGGAGCCTGAACACACCATACAGGCCCACACCCAGAGTACTACTCACGCTGTACTACAGAGGTAGTATTTATACAGCGGGTAAAATAAGTATCGAACACATCACCATTTTTCTCAGTAAATATATTTCTGAAGGGGCTGTTGACATGGAGTTTTCACCAGATGTCGGTAACAACACATACAATCCACACATGCAAATAAACCAAAACAAATAAGTTCAGAAATTAAGTTATGTGTAATTAAATGGAATGACACAGGGAGAAAATATTGAATGCATGAGGAAAGGTGCAAAAAGGCAAGAAGCCAAGAAACCCTCTGAAATCTATCAGTAATTAGAAAGCGATCCTGCCCCATGTCAATGCAAATTAATATCAGCTGGCTCATTCCCAACTGATGGCCTATAAAAAGGTCTCTCATTACCAAGATCACACAAGAAACATCTCATGATGGGTAAAAGCAAAGAGCTCTCAAGACCATCGCAACCTTATTGTTGCACAACATAGTGATGCATTGGTTACAGAAGGAATTCTGAATGTTCCAGTGAGCACTGTTGGGGCCATAATTCGGAAGTGGAAAGAACATAATTTCACCATAAACCAGCCACGACCAGTTGCTCCTCGCAGCAGAGGACAGAGGAGTGAAAAGAATGATCAGAAGAGTCCAAGATCCTTTAGAACATTTAGACAAGCCAGTGAAATACTGGGAGAATATAGTCTGGTCAGATGAGACCAAATTTTAACTCGTTGGATGCCATAATACGCACCATGTTTGGAGGTCAAATGGCGCTGAACATCACGCCAAACACACCATACAACAGTGAAGTCTGGAGGCTGAATATCCTGGTGTGGGGCTGTTCTTCAGCATACGGCAAACCTCATATAATTGAAGGGAGGGTGAATGGAAAAATGTACCGAGACATTCTTGATAAAAATCTGCTGCCATCTAAAAGGATGATGAAGATGAAACGATGGACATTTCAGCAAGACAATGATCCCAAACACACAGCAAAGGAAACTCTCAATTGTTTGCAGAGAAAGAAAATAAAGCTGCTAGAACGGCCCAGCCAATCACCCGACTTGAATCCAATAGAAAATCTATGGGCCAAAATCACACCTGAGCAAAGCATGCGACTAGTTTCTTCATACAGGAGGCGTCTTGAAGCTGTCGTTACCAACAAAGGCTTTTGTACAAAGTATTAAATACATTTCAGTAAGCGTGTTCAATATTTTCTCCCTGTGTCATTCCATTTTATTTCACATAACTTCATTTCTGAACTTATTTGTTTTGGTTTCTTTGCATGTGTGGATTACATGCAATTGTGTTGTTACCGACATCTGGGGAAAATTTCATGTCAACAGCCCCTTCAGAAATATATTTACTGAGAAAAATGGTGACGTGTTCGATACTTATTTAACCCGCTGTATCACTCACGCTGTAGTACAGAGGTAGTGTTTATATCACTCACGCTGGATGTGGATGAGCTGTTTGGGAACTTTGACGTCTCCTTTATAAAGACGGTCGTAGTAGGTGGCGTTGCTGGCGTCTGCTTCAGGGACGGGAATGACCATGTTCTCCTTCTTCTCCCTGAACACCTGCTGAGCCGAGATCGCCCTCTGCAGGTGATGCTCCTGAAACACAAATTATTTTATTAACAATATACAGTAGTATAGGTTTGTAAACTGCCTACCTGAAACTAAACAAAAAAACCTAAACAAACTATGTTCCCCCAGCTTTATGTTTCACAAAGTGAATATTTTTGTTTGGCTGAATTATTCTTCCCATTGAGTTAGTATGTATAGCAGCTAAAAGGCTTTAGAAGCGGTTATAAAAAAAAAAGAAGCTTACATCTAAGTTTGTTTCATAAATGTGTATGATTGAATTTGTGCTGATTCAAAGACAGTTCAGTTATTGTATGTGTAATCTTATAATGAAGATATGTTGCCCTGAAGCAGAGGGGGGTTAAAAAACAACGTAAACAAAATAAACAACAAAGAAACATCGGTTTTGGTTCGGACTTTCCCTAAAATCTCACGAATATCCTGTATGTGTTTTCTGTGTGTAAACTGTTTTAAGAGGACATGTGTTATTCAGAATAATGTGAACGTAAACAGAACAACTTATGAAGTTAGTGTGTGGACTTCCTTTGTATAGAGCTGAAACAGAAATTAATCTGCAAGTTTTCATTTAAATTTCTTTGTGGGAATCTGTTCAGAGTGCCTGAATTATCACCAACAAAACCATGTCACTTTGTTTTGCTGTTGTTAAACTTGGCCCCCATTTAATTTTTTGAATTAAAATTCATCAAGACTTTTCTCATTGTTTTCGTTCTCCGCTTGTGAGAAAAATGTTCTTCCAGAGTTCAAGTTAACAGGGAGGGGGTGAAATATTCCTTTAAGTGCAAGGTTCAAAGTGCAAGGAACAAAACTGTAACTACCAACTCTGTGAGCATTACAAAGTCGATATATTAGGAAAACAGAAACTATCTGCAGGATAACTTAACGTAAGTTAACATGTTAAATACACAGTTTACACATGTATGTTTGTGTGTGTGTATATATATATATATATATATATATATATATATACACATACATACATATACACACACATATATACATATATATATATATACACATATATACATATATATATACACATATATATACACACACACACACACACACACGTAATTGATGATAGAGCTGCTAACTGTAGCAGACTGAAGCCAATGTGGCACTGCGTCCTCCGTTGCCATGGCAACTACGGAAAGACTTAAACGTCACACACTCAAGTTACGCTGACAGCGCACACTATACGTAATGAGTACGTAAGATGCGTACATTCGTGTGCTGTACGGACATAATTGTACGTAAACAAGTCCTGAATCCCGCCGTAGTACGGAGCTAAGCTAACGCTAACCCCACACACAGTTTAAATTAAAAGGTTTCCGTACCAGCTCTTCTTCTTTCTCCATCCCGGTTGGCATCTGCGGCACGGCCCGGTTGATGGACACGCAGTCGGTCAGGTCCGGCAGGTCTCGGTTGCGGTAAACCGGGAGCGGTTTGGCGGCGTCTAGCGCTCGCGCCCGGAACGAGAGTTTACTCATTGTTTGCGCCAAAACAGCGACAATCCGAGGGAAGCGTGAATCCACCACGAGTACGCACCGACACCGAGGAGCTGACTGTGTCCGCCGCAGCAGAGCTCAGCGGGATCCGCTGCTCCGGTGACCGGCGGGAGGACTCATCGGTGGTCGGCTTTACCGGGACGGAGGGGCCGTTTCTCCCTGCACCGTGGAAAACATGGCTGACATTTCCACAGCAGCGGCGGAGCAATCCCAGCAGGCACCGCGGCACAACTCAACGCACGCGAGACATGAAGGTGCGCGCGCATCATTAAGTTATATCAGAATCAGAAATCCTTTATTAGTCCCACAACAGGGAAATGTACCTTGTTACAGCAAAAGAACATATGAAGTAAAGTGGCGAGTACACAATAATTAAATAGATAAAGATACAAAATAAGTACAAAGTGGTTGATAAAAACTAAATATAGCACATAGCAGTAATAATTGCACAACAGTGATGAACTCTGATCTGTTTGTACAATAAAGAGACAACACTCAAGATACATAAACATCACAAAACTATTCAATATTTTAAAAATATCTATTTTATTTTATTTATTTATTTTTGCCTGTGAAAAGCTTCTCACTCTCTAGAGTTTATATGTAGAACAATTATAATCACTCGAATAAGAAAGGAGAATGCAAGACATAAACATACATAGTGCAGAAGTAAAACAAAAATATAAAAAAATTGTAAAACAAAATATAATACTGCAGAATACTTTATTTTACTTCTACTGATTCTAGTAAATAAATAGTGAATATTTTACTTTTTACTGCATTTATATGACAGCTTTAATTACTGTACAGATTCAGATTATTAATACAGAATATAATAAACAAACAAATGAAGATGTATGTAGAATTATAAACTTTATTTATCTTATTTTATAAAATCAGACTTTACTGATTCAAGAAGATTTATGAAAACTGATGTAGAACTTTGAATACAAACAAACCAAAAGCATATATATATATATATATATATATATATATATATATATATATATATATATATATATATAAGGTGAATAGAATTGGTCCAAGTACAGAAGTCCAGTCTCTGTAGTAGAATGTCCTGATCAACAGTGTGGAAAGCAGCACTGAGGTCTAACAAGACAAGAACAGAGACAAGTCCTTTGTCTGATGCCAATAGAAGGTCATTGGTAACTTTCACCAGTGCCGTCTCTGTGCTATGATGAACTCTAAATCCAGATTGAAAAACCTCAAATAAACTATTATTATGTAAAAATCACACAACTGTTTTGCGACTGCTTTCTCAAGGATCTTAGCGAGAAAGGGAAGGTTAGATTAGGTTAGATTAGACTTATTGCCTATTATAGATGCCTGTATAGAATTCAAAATCCTTCTCCTGATTTACAAAGCAATTAATGGTCAGGCATATCTTAAAGATCTCCTCCCTTCCCTCTCCCCTCCTCTCCCTCTCTATCTGTATGCATTTATTTAAAATATATACATTTGATTTGATGGCAGAAGGTGATTAATTTTAATTATATAATAATTATAATTTTCTTGCAAAGAAGCTCCTGAAGCAGTCACTGCTGAGCGATACAGGAAGGCTGAGTAGAGCTGTGGCTCTCTGTCAGCCGGGCTACAGAGCTGAAAAGAAACCTTTGTTGTTCTTCTTCTTTTAATGCAGAGTAATAAGCTGCTCTTTATTACGGAGAGCCTTCTTATATGTTTTAAGATTATCTAGCAGACTAAACGAGATTCTTTCAGCTTGGTGGAACGACATGTCCTTTAAAGTTTCCTCAACTTTAGTTTTAGTTTGCAGGTTTGGGGGTTAAGACACGTTCTCTGTTGTACCATCTTATGTTTTAGAGGAGCGAAAGAGTCGAGTGTCAGTCACAGTGAAGCTGCAGCACGATCAACCAGATGATTAATGTGGGATAAAGTTATAGGAGTCCTCCGTTACATTGATATTGAGACATGATGTTGAATTAAGTGCTGATGGAATCACTTCCTTAAATTCAGCCACAGCACTATCAGATATCTACGTAGGATATTTAGCCTGCTGGCTTGTAGTCCAGTAACAGGACTTCAAAAATGGTCTGATAAAAGAGGATTATGTGGACACACTGATAAACTTTCAGTTTCAACACCATATCCCAGAACAAGGTCCAGAGTACAGTGAGTTGGTTCATGTACATTCTGACTGAACCCAGTGATTCTAATAATGAGATAAATGCATAATTAAGGTTTTAATTATTGTGTGTGTATATACTGTATATATTTTCCATGTTGGGTTTTAAAGCGTAAGAACAAGGCTTTGAAAAGAGATAGATGGATAGATGGATGGATGGATGGATGGATGGATAGGTGGGTGGGTAGGTAGATAGATAGATAGATGGATGGATGGATGGATGGATGGATAGATAGATAGATAGATGGATGGATGGATGGATGGATGGATGGATGGATAGGTGGGTGGGTAGGTAGATAGATAGATACTTTATTCATCCCGAGGGAAATTTAGGCATCCAGTAGCTTAAAAGACATTATACATTTATAAACATTACACAACCCCCGCCCTCCCTCCTAGTTATAGTTTAGTTTAGGTTTAGGATTGATTAATAGGCTTCAGTTGAATACAGCTGCAGCTCCTCGAGGAACGTGAGCATTAACATGACGAGTGGATTCATTTAGACATATTCTTCATATCTCAGGTTTCAGTGAGACAAAATAAATCTGATAATGTGGTTTAAATAAGAAGGAAAAACTCTGTTGACTAAAAACTTATCAAAACATGTTTTTATTTAATTAACATGAAATCACACTCAGACACAGCATTATATAATATATACATAATATATATATATATTATATATATACTGTATATATATGTTTTATATATAATATATATATATATATAATATATATTGTATATATAATATAGATATGTTGTATCTATATTATATATATATATATATATATATATATATATATATATATATATATAACTTTTTAAAATATATAATATAATCTGTAGTCTTTAGTCTGTACGGAGCCCGGTCTGTATGTACGCCCCTATTTAAACCACTGACAGGTCAAAGAGCATCTAGTGCTTTTTACTCAGTTTCTTTAGCCCCTCTTGTAGTTTTTTTGACAGCCCGGGTATTTCTCTGACAGGGTAGTAATCCCGGCGTAGTCTCGTGGAAGAGAGCGTGAACGTCCAACATGACCTGCTCATACTTGTCGGACCACCTTTTCATATCCGTGGAAAAGTCCTCATCTATGGTGTGATGTAGCAGCACTAAAATGACTGGTTTTCTTACATTGGACACTAAAAGAAACAGGAGACAGAGGTTAAAATAAAGCCTGATAACATTTATAGTACAAATATAGAAAGTGAAGCTGCTTCAGCAGGACGTGGACTTCACAATAAAAGTCTTTGTGTTACCTGCACAGTTCCTCATGGCTGCCTCCACATCTGACCCAACACGTGTGGTGATGGGACAGAAGAGGACGAGGACGTCACTGAGATGCTGGTCCGTGGTTGTCTCCACCGGCGTGTTGGGGAACACCTGGACCTGCTCCAGCAGACTCTTATCGGCACCAAAGGTCTGACCGGTGCTGACGGAGAACACCTTCACTGTGGCCGGACCCGGAGAAACCGTATACCATCTGGTATTGTACCATGATGATTCTGAGAGAGCAGGTTAAATCATTAGAAGGTAAAATAACTTAAATGACAAATAAATAACATTTATTATTAGTATAACTGTCGCCACGTGGGTCAAATAGTCAAAAGTGGAGGAAGTAAACTTAAGTAAAAATACTCCATTACAAATAAATGTCCTGCATTAAAACTAAATAATGATACTAAAATATATTAAAAATATTGCTTAAGTTAATGTTAATAATAATAATAATAATACTGAAGTGTTATTAGCTAAATATACTTCAATTATAATAAAAAATAAAAACTATTTAACTACTTCATATACTGTTGGGTAGTTTAGCATCATAATTAATATGCTCACACAGTGTAAACAGTGAAGCGGTTGGGATGAGGATCAGCACCTCAAAATCTGAGGCCATGGCTCTCAGCAGGAAACCGGTGGATTGTCTACTCCGGGTAGGGAATGAGCCATTACCCCAAGTGAAGGAGTTCAAGTACCTCGGGGTCTTGTTCGCGAGTGAGGGGACGATGGAGCGAGAATCGGAACGGTATCACAGTCACTTTACCGCACCGTTGTGACGAAAAGAGAGCTGAGCCAGAGGGCAAAGCTCTCAATATACCGGTCGATCTTCGTTCCTACCCTCACCTATGGTCATGAAGGCTGGGTCATGACCGAAAGAACCAGATCACGGGTACAAGCGGCTGAAATGGGTTTTCTCAGATGGGTGGCGTCTCCCTTAGAGATAGGGTGAGAAGCTCAGCCATCAGGAGAGACTCGGAGTAGAGCCGCTGCTCCTTTACGTTGAAAGGAGCCAGTTGAGGTGGTTCATCTAGTAAGGAGCCACCTGGGCGCCTCCCTAGGGAGGTGTTCCAGGCACGTCCAGCTGGGAGGAGACCCCGGGGAAGACCCAGGACTCGGTGGAGAGATGATATCTCCTTACAGGGAACGCCTCAGGATCCCCCAGTCGGAGCTGGAGGATGTGGCCCGGAGAAGGGAAGATTGGAGTTCCTTACTGGAGCTGCTGCCCCCGCGACCCGACCCGGATCAGAGGTAGACGATGGATGGATGGATGGATGGACACAGTGTAAACACTGAATCAACAGTTCTTCGGTCAATTAAGTTCAACCATCGTGAATTGATGGAACGACCCTTAGTTGTTAGATGTATCGGCTGCGTAAATAAAGCAGTATTATATGCTTTATATTATATGAACAGTAGGAGGCATGTGAAGAAGTTAAATATATATTTAGCCTCGAATTCAGAAATCCTTCAACCTTTACTAGATAAGGTAATTTTGTTTATAGTTATTAATTTAATTATTAATCAGATTTCCTAACTCATTTTCTAGTATATTTTATGAGACTGGCTATCGTTTTGCTTTGTTTCAGATCTTCTGATTAGGAGGTGGTGTCCCATTCAGGTGACTAAGTAAGTAAGTTTTGTTGAATTTTGGATGCGTCGTTTGGAAATGGCGCTCCAAATGACTTCGCTTGAAACCAGAGTGGGTCTGTTTGCACATTAAGCACGAAGGGTTCGACTCGTGGAGGACAAATACAAACTCCTCTGTCGACTTGTCTTGAATTTTCCTTTGCTCGTCTTGTACGGCTCGTACCTTTTTTTTTTAACGAGCAGCTGTTGTCTGTCCACAAACCCCATCTCCAGCATCTTCCGCTCGACTCCGCTGTGGTTTGATGCTCCAAAGACAAAGTCGACCGGAGCCAAACTAACGCGAGTGTGAAGTGCCAGGTTGGTCGTAGTATCCTCCAATTTAAATGTTTAAATTTAGGGATATAAATGATTTTTTAGCAAATGTCCATATTCATAAGCATGCTTATGTTAACATATTTTTAATGAGCTTAAGTTTATTTATTTCTATACTAGCCCACCACGTATCTACCCGTCCAAGAGCACATTCACCATGTAGAGCTGATAGACCGCCAGAACTGGCAGCTCCGCAGTGAGTCAGTGTCGGCCGAGTAAGTTTAAATATCTTGTTTCTGGTCTATATTTGCATCTTTTATCAATTATTTGTATTATTTGAAGGCTAATAGAGCAGACACTTTCAGTGTTTTAATGGGTTATATGTAATAGCCCTGCTTGTTTTTATGAAATATCTGTATTGACTCCATAATCATATCTATCACCCCTTTATTTAGCCCACTGCCACGCGAGCCACCAACTAAAGCTTGGCGAGCCGCGCAATGAGTAACACTGGTCTAGTGGTTCGGCTTCCAATTACAGCACGAGGTGGTTGTGAGTTCAACACCACAGCTGCTCCAGGTGAGCAGTGAGTTACTGAGAGTCTGCTGAATGACCTGTAATAGTCTGATGTATATATATATATATATTTGTATGTGTATACATGTGTATGTATATATATATATAGTTGTGTATATATATTTATATATATAAATGTATATGTATATGCTAACCTTTCTGTTTCTCTAGATGTGATACGATCTGGAGTACATCCTGCGGGTCAGATGGGATTCTATTGATGCAGCTTATCACCAAACGTTCAGCCGCTACAGAGACAGTTAAAGTCTTATTATACATCTTCTTGCCTTCTCAATAAGTATTTATATACTATAGTGTTTGTAAAAAATTTGATTAAACAATATAATAATACTTGGACATACACAGAAACCATTTTTCTTTTGTATTGTTATTCCTCATGGTATCCAGTTTCAGTTGGAGCTTCTTTTGCATCTGAAACACAAAACAAGTGAAGACATGATTTCTGATTGGTCATTTTACGGTCTGTTATTAAGCTACGGACGCTCTTATCACAGGATCTTGTCCAATCATATCAATCCGCAGAAAGAAGTCCAGTAAATTTAACAACGTCAGCACATTAGTTTTTTGTTATTTCACCATGGAATATGTTCATATGAATATGAAATTTATCTTATCTTAGTTTATCTTAGTTTAGTTTGTATTAGTTTATTTTATCTTAGTTTATCTTATCTTAGTTTATCTTATCTTAGTTTGTCTTATCTTAGTTTATCTTATCTTAGTTTATCTTAGTTTAGTTTGTATTAGTTTATCTTATCTTAGTTTATCTTATCTTAGTTTATCTTATCTTAGTTTGTATTAGTTTATCTTATCTTAGTTTATCTTATCTTAGTTTATCTTATCTTAGTTTATCTTATCTTAGTTTATCTTAGTTTAGTTTATCTTATCTTAGTTTATCTTAGTTTAGTTTATCTTATCTTAGTTTATCTTATCTTAGTTTATCTTAGTTTAGTTTGTATTAGTTTATCTTATCTTAGTTTATCTTATCTTAGTTTATCTTATCTTAGTTTATCTTATCTTAGTTTATCTTAGTTTAGTTTATCTTATCTTAGTTATCTTAGTTTAGTTTATCTTATCTTAGTTTATCTTATCTTAGTTTATCTTAGTTTAGTTTATCTTATCTTAGTTTATCTTAGTTTATCTTATCTTAGTTTATCTTAGTTTAGTTTATCTTAGTTTATCTTATCTTAGTTTATCTTATCTTAGTTTATCTTATCTTAGTTTATCTTAGTTTAGTTTATCTTATCTTAGTTTATCTTATCTTAGTTTATCTTAGTTTAGTTTATCTTATCTTAGTTTATCTTATCTTAGTTTATCTTAGTTTAGTTTATCTTATCTTAGTTTATTTTATCTTAGTTTATTTTATCTTAGTTTATCTTAGTTTAGTTTATCTTATCTTATCTTAGTTTATCTTATCTTATCTTAGTTTATCTTAGTTTATCTTAGTTTAGTTTATCTTAGTTTATCTTATCTTAGTTTATCTTATCTTAGTTTATCTTATCTTAGTTTATCTTAGTTTAGTTTATCTTATCTTAGTTTATCTTATCTTGGTTTATCTTAGTTTAGTTTATCTTATCTTAGTTTATTTTATCTTAGTTTATTTTATCTTAGTTTATCTTAGTTTAGTTTATCTTATCTTATCTTAGTTTATCTTATCTTAGTTTATCTTATCTTAGTTTATCTTATCTTAGTTTATCTTATCTTAGTTTATCTTAGTTTAGTTTATCTTATCTTATCTTAGTTTATCTTATCTTAGTTTATCTTATCTTAGTTTATCTTATCTTAGTTTATCTTATCTTAGTTTATCTTATCTTATCTTAGTTTATCTTATCTTAGTTTATCTTATCTTAGTTTATCTTATCTTAGTTTATCTTAGTTTATTTTATCTTAGTTTATCTTATCTTAGTTTATCTTAGTTTAGTTTATCTTATCTTATCTTAGTTTATCTTATCTTAGTTTATCTTATCTTATCTTAGTTTATCTTATCTTAGTTTATCTTATCTTAGTTTATCTTAGTTTAGTTTATCTTATCTTAGTTTATCTTATCTTATCTTAGTTTATCTTAGTTTAGTTGATCTTATCTTAGTTTATCTTAGTTTATCTTATCTTATCTTAGTTTATCTTATCTTAGTTTATCTTATCTTAGTTTATCTTAGTTTAGTTTATCTTATCTTAGTTTATCTTAGTTTAGTTGATCTTATCTTAGTTTATCTTATCTTAGTTTAGTTTGTATTAGTTTATCTTATCTTAGTTTATCTTATCTTATCTTATCTTAGTTTATCTTATCTTAGTTTATCTTATCTTATCTTAGTTTATCTTATCTTATCTTAGTTTATCTTAGTTTATCTTATCTTAGTTTATCTTATCTTAGTTTATCTTATCTTATCTTATCTTATCTTAGTTTATCTTATCTTAGTTTATCTTATCTTAGTTTATCTTATCTTAGTTTATCTTATCTTAGTTTATCTTATCTTATCTTAGTTTATCTTATCTTAGTTTGTATTAGTTTATCTTATCTTAGTTTATTTTATCTTAGTTTATCTTATCTTAGTTTGTCTTATCTTAGTTTATCTTATCTTAGTTTATCTTATCTTAGTTTATCTTAGTTTATCTTATCTTAGTTTATTTTATCTTAGTTTATCTTATCTTAGTTTATTTTATCTTAGTTTATCTTATCTTAGTTTGTCTTATCTTAGTTTATCTTATCTTAGTTTATCTTATCTTAGTTTATCTTAGTTTATCTTATCTTAGTTTGTCTTATCTTAGTTTATCTTATCTTAGTTTATCTTATCTTAGTTTATCTTATCTTAGTTTAGTTTATCTTAGTTTATCTTATCTTAGTTTGTATTAGTTTATCTTATCTTAGTTTATCTTATCTTAGTTTATCTTATCTTAGTTTATCTTATCTTAGTTTATCTTAGTTTATCTTATCTTAGTTTATCTTATCTTAGTTTATCTTATCTTAGTTTATCTTATCTTAGTTTATTTTATCTTAGTTTATCTTATCTTAGTTTAGTTTCTTAGTTTATCTTATCTTAGTTTGTCTTATCTTAGTTTATTTTATCTTAGTTTATTTTATCTTAGTTTATCTTAGTTTATCTTATCTTAGTTTAGTTTGTATTAGTTTATCTTATCTTAGTTTATCTTATCTTAGTTTATCTTATCTTAGTTTAGTTTGTATTAGTTTATCTTATCTTAGTTTATCTTATCTTAGTTTATTTTATCTTAGTTTAGTTTGTATTAGTTTATCTTATCTTAGTTTATTTTATCTTAGTTTATCTTATCTTAGTTTGTCTTATCTTAGTTTATCTTAGTTTAGTTTATCTTATCTTAGTTTGTCTTATCTTAGTTTATCTTATCTTAGTTTATCTTATCTTAGTTTATCTTATCTTAGTTTATCTTATCTTAGTTTATCTTATCTTAGTTTATTTTATCTTAGTTTATCTTATCTTAGTTTGTATTAGTTTATCTTATCTTAGTTTATCTTATCTTAGTTTATCTTATCTTAGTTTATCTTATCTTAGTTTATCTTAGTTTATCTTATCTTAGTTTATCTTAGTTTATCTTATCTTAGTTTATCTTATCTTAGTTTATCTTATCTTAGTTTATTTTATCTTAGTTTATCTTATCTTAGTTTAGTTTCTTAGTTTATCTTATCTTAGTTTGTCTTATCTTAGTTTATTTTATCTTAGTTTATTTTATCTTAGTTTATCTTATCTTAGTTTAGTTTGTATTAGTTTATCTTATCTTAGTTTATCTTATCTTAGTTTATCTTATCTTAGTTTAGTTTGTATTAGTTTATCTTATCTTAGTTTATCTTATCTTAGTTTATTTTATCTTAGTTTAGTTTGTATTAGTTTATCTTATCTTAGTTTATTTTATCTTAGTTTATCTTATCTTAGTTTGTCTTATCTTAGTTTATCTTAGTTTAGTTTATCTTATCTTAGTTTGTCTTATCTTAGTTTATCTTATCTTAGTTTATCTTAGTTTATCTTATCTTAGTTTATCTTATCTTAGTTTATCTTATCTTAGTTTATCTTATCTTAGTTTATCTTAGTTTATCTTATCTTAGTTTGTATTAGTTTATCTTATCTTAGTTTATCTTATCTTAGTTTATCTTATCTTAGTTTATCTTATCTTAGTTTATCTTATCTTAGTTTGTATTAGTTTATCTTATCTTAGTTTATCTTATCTTAGTTTATCTTATCTTAGTTTATCTTAGTTTATCTTATCTTAGTTTATTTTATCTTAGTTTATCTTATCTTAGTTTGTCTTATCTTAGTTTATTTTATCTTAGTTTATTTTATCTTAGTTTATCTTATCTTAGTTTAGTTTATCTTATCTTAGTTTATCTTATCTTAGTTTATCTTATCTTAGTTTAGTTTGTATTAGTTTATCTTATCTTAGTTTATTTTATCTTAGTTTATCTTATCTTAGTTTATTTTATCTTAGTTTATCTTATCTTAGTTTGTCTTATCTTAGTTTATTTTATCTTAGTTTATTTTATCTTAGTTTATCTTATCTTAGTTTAGTTTATCTTATCTTAGTTTATCTTATCTTAGTTTAGTTTGTATTAGTTTATCTTATCTTAGTTTATCTTATCTTAGTTTATTTTATCTTAGTTTAGTTTGTATTAGTTTATCTTATCTTAGTTTATTTTATCTTAGTTTATCTTATCTTAGTTTGTCTTATCTTAGTTTATCTTATCTTAGTTTATCTTATCTTAGTTTATCTTATCTTAGTTTATCTTAGTTTATCTTATCTTAGTTTATCTTAGTTTATCTTATCTTAGTTTATCTTATCTTAGTTTATCTTATCTTAGTTTATCTTATCTTAGTTTATCTTATCTTAGTTTATCTTAGTTTATCTTATCTTAGTTTATCTTATCTTAGTTTATCTTATCTTATCTTAGTTTATTTTATCTTAGTTTATCTTATCTTAGTTTATCTTATCTTAGTTTATTTTATCTTAGTTTATCTTATCTTATCTTAGTTTATCTTATCTTAGTTTATCTTATCTTAGTTTATCTTATCTTATCTTAGTTTATTTTATCTTAGTTTATCTTATCTTAGTTTGTCTTATCTTAGTTTATCTTATCTTAGTTTATCTTATCTTAGTTTATCTTAGTTTATCTTATCTTAGTTTATCTTATCTTAGTTTATTTTATCTTAGTTTATCTTATCTTAGTTTATCTTATCTTAGTTTATTTTATCTTAGTTTATCTTATCTTAGTTTATTTTATCTTAGTTTATCTTATCTTAGTTTGTCTTATCTTAGTTTATCTTATCTTAGTTTATCTTATCTTAGTTTGTATTAGTTTATCTTATCTTAGTTTATCTTATGTTAGTTTATCTTATCTTAGTTTAGTTTATCTTAGTTTATCTTATCTTAGTTTGTATTAGTTTATCTTATCTTAGTTTATCTTATCTTAGTTTATCTTATCTTAGTTTATCTTAGTTTATCTTATCTTAGTTTATCTTAGTTTATCTTATCTTAGTTTATCTTATCTTAGTTTATCTTATCTTAGTTTATCTTATCTTAGTTTATTTTATCTTAGTTTATCTTATCTTAGTTTAGTTTGTATTAGTTTATCTTATCTTAGTTTATCTTATCTTAGTTTATCTTATCTTAGTTTGTCTTATCTTAGTTTATTTTATCTTAGTTTATTTTATCTTAGTTTATCTTATCTTAGTTTAGTTTATCTTATCTTAGTTTATCTTATCTTAGTTTAGTTTGTATTAGTTTATCTTATCTTAGTTTATCTTATCTTAGTTTATTTTATCTTAGTTTAGTTTGTATTAGTTTATCTTATCTTAGTTTATTTTATCTTAGTTTATCTTATCTTAGTTTGTCTTATCTTAGTTTATTTTATCTTAGTTTATTTTATCTTAGTTTATCTTATCTTAGTTTAGTTTATCTTATCTTAGTTTATCTTAGTTTATCTTATCTTAGTTTATCTTATCTTAGTTTATCTTATCTTAGTTTATCTTATCTTAGTTTATCTTAGTTTATCTTATCTTAGTTTATCTTATCTTAGTTTATCTTATCTTATCTTAGTTTATTTTATCTTAGTTTATCTTATCTTATCTTAGTTTATCTTATCTTAGTTTATCTTATCTTAGTTTATCTTATCTTATCTTAGTTTATTTTATCTTAGTTTATCTTATCTTAGTTTGTCTTATCTTAGTTTATCTTATCTTAGTTTATCTTATCTTAGTTTATCTTAGTTTATCTTATCTTAGTTTATCTTATCTTAGTTTATTTTATCTTAGTTTATCTTATCTTAGTTTATCTTATCTTAGTTTATTTTATCTTAGTTTATCTTATCTTAGTTTATTTTATCTTAGTTTATCTTATCTTAGTTTGTCTTATCTTAGTTTATCTTATCTTAGTTTGTATTAGTTTATCTTATCTTAGTTTATCTTATGTTAGTTTATCTTATCTTAGTTTAGTTTATCTTAGTTTATCTTATCTTAGTTTGTATTAGTTTATCTTATCTTAGTTTATCTTATCTTAGTTTATCTTATCTTAGTTTATCTTAGTTTATCTTATCTTAGTTTATCTTAGTTATCTTAGTTATCTTAGTTTATCTTATCTTAGTTTATCTTATCTTAGTTTATCTTAGTTTATCTTATCTTAGTTTAGTTTGTATTAGTTTATCTTATCTTAGTTTATCTTATCTTAGTTTATCTTATCTTAGTTTAGTTTGTATTAGTTTTATCTTATCTTAGTTTATCTTATCTTAGTTTATTTTATCTTAGTTTAGTTTGTATTAGTTTATCTTATCTTAGTTTATTTTATCTTAGTTTATCTTATCTTAGTTTGTCTTATCTTAGTTTATCTTATCTTAGTTTATCTTAGTTTATCTTATCTTAGTTTATCTTATCTTAGTTTATCTTATCTTAGTTTATCTTAGTTTATCTTATCTTAGTTTGTATTAGTTTATCTTATCTTAGTTTATCTTAGTTTATCTTAGTTTATCTTATCTTAGTTTGTCTTATCTTAGTTTATCTTAGTTTAGTTTATCTTATCTTATTTGTCTTATCTTAGTTTATCTTATCTTAGTTTATCTTAGTTTATCTTATCTTAGTTTATCTTATCTTAGTTTATCTTATCTTAGTTTATCTTATCTTAGTTTATCTTAGTTTATCTTATCTTAGTTTGTATTAGTTTATCTTATCTTAGTTTATCTTATCTTAGTTCATCTTATCTTAGTTTATCTTAGTTTATCTTATCTTAGTTTATCTTATCTTAGTTTATTTTATCTTAGTTTATCTTATCTTAGTTTATTTTATCTTAGTTTATCTTATCTTAGTTTGTCTTATCTTAGTTTATTTTATCTTAGTTTATTTTATCTTAGTTTATCTTATCTTAGTTTAGTTTGTATTAGTTTATCTTATCTTAGTTTATCTTATCTTAGTTTATTTTATCTTAGTTTAGTTTGTATTAGTTTATCTTATCTTAGTTTATTTTATCTTAGTTTATCTTATCTTAGTTTGTCTTATCTTAGTTTATCTTATCTTAGTTTATCTTAGTTTATCTTATCTTAGTTT
Source organism: Cottoperca gobio (assembly GCF_900634415.1). NCBI lineage: Eukaryota > Metazoa > Chordata > Actinopteri > Perciformes > Bovichtidae > Cottoperca > Cottoperca gobio. The sequence continues at coordinate 582,054 of NW_021166839.1, read as the reverse complement.
ATCTTATCTTAGTTTATCTTATCTTAGTTTATCTTAGTTTATCTTATCTTAGTTTGTATTAGTTTATCTTATCTTAGTTATCTTAGTTTATCTTATCTTAGTTTGTCTTATCTTAGTTTATCTTAGTTTAGTTTATCTTATCTTAGTTTGTCTTATCTTAGTTTATCTTATCTTAGTTTATCTTAGTTTATCTTATCTTAGTTTATCTTATCTTAGTTTATCTTATCTTAGTTTATCTTATCTTAGTTTATCTTAGTTTATCTTATCTTAGTTTGTATTAGTTTATCTTATCTTAGTTTATCTTATCTTAGTTCATCTTATCTTAGTTTATCTTAGTTTATCTTATCTTAGTTTATCTTATCTTAGTTTATTTTATCTTAGTTTATCTTATCTTAGTTTATTTTATCTTAGTTTATCTTATCTTAGTTTGTCTTATCTTAGTTTATTTTATCTTAGTTTATTTTATCTTAGTTTATCTTATCTTAGTTTAGTTTGTATTAGTTTATCTTATCTTAGTTTATCTTATCTTAGTTTATTTTATCTTAGTTTAGTTTGTATTAGTTTATCTTATCTTAGTTTATTTTATCTTAGTTTATCTTATCTTAGTTTGTCTTATCTTAGTTTATCTTATCTTAGTTTATCTTATCTTAGTTTATCTTATCTTAGTTTATCTTAGTTTATCTTAGTTTATCTTATCTTAGTTTATCTTATCTTAGTTTATCTTATCTTAGTTTATCTTAGTTTATCTTATCTTATCTTATCTTAGTTTATCTTATCTTAGTTTATCTTATCTTAGTTTATCTTATCTTAGTTTATCTTATCTTATCTTAGTTTATCTTATCTTAGTTTATCTTATCTTAGTTTATCTTATCTTAGTTTATCTTATCTTAGTTTATCTTAGTTTATCTTATCTTAGTTTATCTTAGTTTATCTTATCTTAGTTTATCTTATCTTAGTTTATCTTATCTTAGTTTATCTTATCTTAGTTTATCTTATCTTAGTTTATCTTAGTTTATCTTATCTTAGTTTATCTTATCTTAGTTTATCTTATCTTATCTTAGTTTATTTTATCTTAGTTTATCTTATCTTAGTTTATCTTATCTTAGTTTATTTTATCTTAGTTTATCTTATCTTAGTTTATCTTATCTTAGTTTATTTTATCTTAGTTTATCTTATCTTAGTTTATTTTATCTTAGTTTATCTTATCTTAGTTTGTCTTATCTTAGTTTATCTTATCTTAGTTTATCTTATCTTAGTTTGTATTAGTTTATCTTATCTTAGTTTATCTTATGTTAGTTATCTTATCTTAGTTTAGTTTATCTTAGTTTATCTTATCTTAGTTTGTATTAGTTTATCTTATCTTAGTTTATCTTATCTTAGTTTATCTTATCTTAGTTTATCTTAGTTTATCTTATCTTAGTTTATCTTAGTTTATCTTATCTTAGTTTATCTTATCTTAGTTTATCTTATCTTAGTTAATCTTATCTTAGTTTATTTTATCTTAGTTTATCTTATCTTAGTTTAGTTTGTATTAGTTTATCTTATCTTAGTTTATCTTATCTTAGTTTATCTTATCTTAGTTTGTCTTATCTTAGTTTATTTTATCTTAGTTTATTTTATCTTAGTTTATCTTATCTTAGTTTAGTTTATCTTATCTTAGTTTATCTTATCTTAGTTTAGTTTGTATTAGTTTATCTTATCTTAGTTTATCTTATCTTAGTTTATTTTATCTTAGTTTAGTTTGTATTAGTTTATCTTATCTTAGTTTATTTTATCTTAGTTTATCTTATCTTAGTTTGTCTTATCTTAGTTTATTTTATCTTAGTTTATTTTATCTTAGTTTATCTTATCTTAGTTTAGTTTATCTTATCTTAGTTTATCTTATCTTAGTTTAGTTTGTATTAGTTTATCTTATCTTAGTTTATCTTATCTTAGTTTATTTTATCTTAGTTTAGTTTGTATTAGTTTATCTTATCTTAGTTTATTTTATCTTAGTTTATCTTATCTTAGTTTGTCTTATCTTAGTTTATCTTATCTTAGTTTATCTTATCTTAGTTTATCTTATCTTAGTTTATCTTAGTTTATCTTATCTTAGTTTATCTTAGTTTATCTTATCTTAGTTTATCTTATCTTAGTTTATCTTATCTTAGTTTATCTTATCTTAGTTTATCTTATCTTAGTTTATCTTAGTTTATCTTATCTTAGTTTATCTTATCTTAGTTTATCTTATCTTATCTTAGTTTATTTTATCTTAGTTTATCTTATCTTAGTTTATCTTATCTTAGTTTATTTTATCTTAGTTTATCTTATCTTATCTTAGTTTATCTTATCTTAGTTTATCTTATCTTAGTTTATCTTATCTTATCTTAGTTTATTTTATCTTAGTTTATCTTATCTTAGTTTGTCTTATCTTAGTTTATCTTATCTTAGTTTATCTTATCTTAGTTTATCTTAGTTTATCTTATCTTAGTTTATCTTATCTTAGTTTATTTTATCTTAGTTTATCTTATCTTAGTTTATCTTATCTTAGTTTATTTTATCTTAGTTTATCTTATCTTAGTTTATTTTATCTTAGTTTATCTTATCTTAGTTTGTCTTATCTTAGTTTATCTTATCTTAGTTTGTATTAGTTTATCTTATCTTAGTTTATCTTATGTTAGTTTATCTTATCTTAGTTTAGTTTATCTTAGTTTATCTTATCTTAGTTTGTATTAGTTTATCTTATCTTAGTTTATCTTATCTTAGTTTATCTTATCTTAGTTTATCTTATCTTAGTTTATCTTAGTTTATCTTATCTTAGTTTATCTTAGTTTATCTTATCTTAGTTTATCTTATCTTAGTTTATCTTATCTTAGTTTATCTTATCTTAGTTTAGTTTGTATTAGTTTATCTTATCTTAGTTTATCTTATCTTAGTTTATCTTATCTTAGTTTAGTTTGTATTAGTTTATCTTATCTTAGTTTATCTTATCTTAGTTTATTTTATCTTAGTTTAGTTTGTATTAGTTTATCTTATCTTAGTTTATTTTATCTTAGTTTATCTTATCTTAGTTTGTCTTATCTTAGTTTATCTTATCTTAGTTTATCTTAGTTTATCTTATCTTAGTTTATCTTATCTTAGTTTATCTTATCTTAGTTTATCTTATCTTAGTTTATCTTAGTTTATCTTATCTTAGTTTGTATTAGTTTATCTTATCTTAGTTTATCTTAGTTTATCTTATCTTAGTTTGTCTTATCTTAGTTTATCTTAGTTTAGTTTATCTTATCTTAGTTTGTCTTATCTTAGTTTATCTTATCTTAGTTTATCTTAGTTTATCTTATCTTAGTTTATCTTATCTTAGTTTATCTTATCTTAGTTTATCTTATCTTAGTTTATCTTAGTTTATCTTATCTTAGTTTGTATTAGTTTATCTTATCTTAGTTTATCTTATCTTAGTTCATCTTATCTTAGTTTATCTTAGTTTATCTTATCTTAGTTTATCTTATCTTAGTTTATTTTATCTTAGTTTATCTTATCTTAGTTTATTTTATCTTAGTTTATCTTATCTTAGTTTGTCTTATCTTAGTTTATTTTATCTTAGTTTATTTTATCTTAGTTTATCTTATCTTAGTTTATCTTATCTTAGTTTAGTTTGTATTAGTTTATCTTATCTTAGTTTATCTTATCTTAGTTTATTTTATCTTAGTTTAGTTTGTATTAGTTTATCTTATCTTAGTTTATTTTATCTTAGTTTATCTTATCTGAGTTTGTCTTATCTTAGTTTATCTTATCTTAGTTTATCTTATCTTAGTTTATCTTATCTTAGTTTATCTTAGTTTATCTTATCTTAGTTTATCTTATCTTAGTTTATCTTATCTTAGTTATCTTAGTTTATCTTATCTTATCTTATCTTAGTTTATCTTATCTTAGTTTAATCTTAGTTATCTTATCTTATCTTATCTTAGTTTATCTTATCTTAGTTTATCTTATCTTAGTTTATCTTATCTTAGTTATCTTATCTTATCTTAGTTTATCTTATCTTAGTTATCTTATCTTAGTTTATCTTAGTTTATCTTAGTTTATCTTATCTTAGTTTATCTTATCTTAGTTTATCTTATCTTAGTTTATCTTATCTTAGTTTATCTTAGTTTATCTTATCTTATCTTATCTTAGTTTATCTTATCTTAGTTTATCTTATCTTAGTTTATCTTATCTTAGTTTATCTTATCTTATCTTAGTTTATCTTATCTTAGTTTATCTTATCTTAGTTTATCTTATCTTAGTTTATCTTATCTTATCTTAGTTTATCTTATCTTAGTTTATCTTATCTTAGTTTATCTTAGTTTAGTTTATCTTATCTTAGTTTATCTTATCTTATCTTAGTTTATCTTATCTTAGTTTATCTTATCTTAGTTTATCTTATCTTAGTTTATCTTATCTTAGTTTGTCTTATCTTAGTTTATTTTATCTTAGTTTATCTTATCTTAGTTTATCTTATCTTAGTTTGTCTTATCTTAGTTTATCTTATCTTAGTTTATCTTATCTTAGTTTGTCTTATCTTAGTTTATCTTATCTTAGTTTATCTTAGTTTATCTTATCTTAGTTATCTTAGTTTATCTTATCTTAGTTTATCTTAGTTTGTCTTATCTTAGTTTATCTTATCTTAGTTTATCTTAGTTTGTCTTATCTTAGTTTATCTTATCTTAGTTTATCTTATCTTAGTTTATCTTATCTTAGTTTATCTTATCTTAGTTTATCTTAGTTTATCTTATCTTATCTTATCTTAGTTTATCTTATCTTAGTTTATCTTATCTTAGTTTATCTTATCTTAGTTTATCTTATCTTATCTTAGTTTATCTTATCTTAGTTTATCTTATCTTAGTTTATCTTATCTTAGTTTATCTTATCTTATCTTAGTTTATCTTATCTTAGTTTATCTTATCTTAGTTTATCTTAGTTTAGTTTATCTTATCTTAGTTTATCTTATCTTATCTTAGTTTATCTTAGTTTAGTTTATCTTATCTTAGTTTATCTTATCTTAGTTTATCTTATCTTAGTTTATTTTATCTTAGTTTATCTTATCTTAGTTTATCTTATCTTAGTTTATTTTATCTTAGTTTATCTTATCTTAGTTTATCTTATCTTAGTTTATCTTATCTTAGTTTGTCTTATCTTAGTTTAGTTTGTATTAGTTTATCTTATCTTAGTTTATCTTATCTTAGTTTATCTTATCTTAGTTTGTCTTATCTTAGTTTATCTTATCTTAGTTTGTCTTATCTTAGTTTATCTTATCTTAGTTTGTCTTATCTTAGTTTATCTTATCTTAGTTTATCTTAGTTTATCTTATCTTAGTTTATTTTATCTTAGTTTATCTTATCTTAGTTTATCTTATCTTAGTTTAGTTTGTATTAGTTTATCTTATCTTAGTTTATCTTATCTTAGTTTATCTTATCTTAGTTTGTCTTATCTTAGTTTATTTTATCTTAGTTTATCTTATCTTAGTTTGTCTTATCTTAGTTTATCTTATCTTAGTTTGTCTTATCTTAGTATTATCTTATCTTATCTTAGTTTATCTTAGTTTATCTTATCTTAGTTTATCTTATCTTAGTTTATCTTATCTTAGTTTGTCTTATCTTAGTTTATCTTATCTTAGTTTATCTTAGTTTATCTTATCTTAGTTTATCTTATCTTAGTTTGTCTTATCTTAGTTTATCTTATCTTAGTTTATCTTAGTTTGTCTTATCTTAGTTTATTTTATCTTAGTTTATCTTATCTTAGTTTATCTTATCTTAGTTTAGTTTGTATTAGTTTATCTTATCTTAGTTTATCTTATCTTAGTTTATATTATCTTAGTTTGTCTTATCTTAGTTTATCTTATCTTAGTTTATCTTAGTTTGTCTTATCTTAGTTTATTTTATCTTAGTTTATCTTATCTTAGTTTATCTTAGTTTATCTTATCTTAGTTTATCTTATCTTAGTTTGTCTTATCTTAGTTTATCTTATCTTAGTTTATCTTAGTTTGTCTTATCTTAGTTTGTCTTATCTTAGTTTATCTTATCTTAGTTTATCTTAGTTTGTCTTATCTTAGTTTATTTTATCTTAGTTTATCTTATCTTAGTTTATCTTAGTTTATCTTATCTTAGTTTATCTTATCTTAGTTTGTCTTATCTTAGTTTATCTTATCTTAGTTTATCTTAGTTTGTCTTATCTTAGTTTATTTTATCTTAGTTTATCTTATCTTAGTTTATCTTATCTTAGTTTATCTTATCTTAGTTTATCTTATATTAGTTTGTCTTATCTTAGTTTATTTTATCTTAGTTTATCTTATCTTAGTTTATCTTATCTTAGTTTGTCTTATCTTAGTTTATTTTATCTTAGTTTATCTTATCTTAGTTTATCTTATCTTAGTTTGTCTTATCTTAGTTTATTTTATCTTAGTTTATCTTATCTTAGTTTATCTTATCTTAGTTTGTCTTATCTTAGTTTATCTTATCTTAGTTTATCTTATCTTAGTTTGTCTTATCTTAGTTTATCTTATCTTAGTTTATCTTAGTTTATCTTATCTTAGTTTGTCTTATCTTAGTTTATCTTATCTTAGTTTATCTTATCTTAGTTTGTCTTATCTTAGTTTATCTTATCTTAGTTTATCTTATCTTAGTTTGTCTTATCTTAGTTTATCTTATCTTAGTTTATCTTATCTTAGTTTGTCTTATCTTAGTTTATCTTATCTTAGTTTATCTTATCTTAGTTTATCTTATCTTAGTTTGTCTTATCTTAGTTTATCTTATCTTAGTTTATCTTATCTTAGTTTATCTTATCTTAGTTTATCTTATCTTAGTTTGTCTTATCTTAGTTTATCTTATCTTAGTTTATCTTAGTTTATCTTATCTTAGTTTATCTTATCTTATCTTAGTTTATCTTATCTTAGTTTATTTTATCTTAGTTTATCTTATCTTAGTTTATCTTATCTTAGTTTAGTTTGTATTAGTTTATCTTATCTTAGTTTATCTTATCTTAGTTTATTTTATCTTAGTTTATCTTATCTTAGTTTGTCTTATCTTAGTTTATCTTATCTTAGTTTAGTTTGTATTAGTTTATCTTATCTTAGTTTATCTTATCTTAGTTTATATTATCTTAGTTTGTCTTATCTTAGTTTGTCTTATCTTAGTTTATCTTATCTTAGTTTGTCTTATCTTAGTTTGTCTTATCTTAGTTTATTTTATCTTAGTTTATATTATCTTAGTTTGTCTTATCTTAGTTTGTCTTATCTTAGTTTATCTTATCTTAGTTTGTCTTATCTTAGTTTATCTTATCTTAGTTTATCTTATCTTAGTTTATCTTATCTTAGTTTAGTTTGTATTAGTTTATCTTATCTTAGTTTATCTTATCTTAGTTTATCTTATCTTAGTTTATCTTATCTTAGTTTAGTTTGTATTAGTTTATCTTATCTTAGTTTATCTTATCTTAGTTTATCTTATCTTAGTTTGTCTTATCTTAGTTTATCTTATCTTAGTTTATCTTATCTTAGTTTGTCTTATCTTAGTTTATCTTATCTTAGTTTATCTTATCTTAGTTTATCTTATCTTAGTTTGTCTTATCTTAGTTTATCTTATCTTAGTTTATCTTATCTTAGTTTATCTTATCTTAGTTTATCTTATCTTAGTTTGTCTTATCTTAGTTTATTTTATCTTAGTTTATCTTATCTTAGTTTATCTTATCTTAGTTTATCTTATCTTAGTTATCTTAGTTTGTCTTATCTTAGTTTGTCTTATCTTAGTTTATCTTATCTTAGTTTATCTTAGTTTGTCTTATCTTAGTTTATTTTATCTTAGTTTATCTTATCTTAGTTTATCTTAGTTTATCTTATCTTAGTTTATCTTATCTTAGTTTGTCTTATCTTAGTTTATCTTATCTTAGTTTATCTTAGTTTGTCTTATCTTAGTTTATTTTATCTTAGTTTATCTTATCTTAGTTTATCTTATCTTAGTTTATCTTATCTTAGTTTATCTTATATTAGTTTGTCTTATCTTAGTTTATTTTATCTTAGTTTATCTTATCTTAGTTTATCTTATCTTAGTTTGTCTTATCTTAGTTATTTTATCTTAGTTTATCTTATCTTAGTTTATCTTAGTTTATCTTATCTTAGTTTATCTTATCTTAGTTTGTCTTATCTTAGTTTATCTTATCTTAGTTTATCTTAGTTTGTCTTATCTTAGTTTATTTTATCTTAGTTTATCTTATCTTAGTTTATCTTAGTTTATCTTATCTTAGTTTATCTTATCTTAGTTTGTCTTATCTTAGTTTATCTTATCTTAGTTTATCTTAGTTTGTCTTATCTTAGTTTATTTTATCTTAGTTTATCTTATCTTAGTTTATCTTATCTTAGTTTATCTTATCTTAGTTTATCTTATATTAGTTTGTCTTATCTTAGTTTATTTTATCTTAGTTTATCTTATCTTAGTTTATCTTATCTTAGTTTGTCTTATCTTAGTTTATTTTATCTTAGTTTATCTTATCTTAGTTTATCTTATCTTAGTTTGTCTTATCTTAGTTTATTTTATCTTAGTTTATCTTATCTTAGTTTATCTTATCTTAGTTTGTCTTATCTTAGTTTATCTTATCTTAGTTTATCTTATCTTAGTTTATCTTATCTTAGTTTATCTTATCTTAGTTTGTCTTATCTTAGTTTATTTTATCTTAGTTTATCTTATCTTAGTTTATCTTATCTTAGTTTATCTTATCTTAGTTTATCTTAGTTTGTCTTATCTTAGTTTGTCTTATCTTAGTTTATCTTATCTTAGTTTATCTTAGTTTGTCTTATCTTAGTTTATTTTATCTTAGTTTATCTTATCTTAGTTTATCTTAGTTTATCTTATCTTAGTTTATCTTATCTTAGTTTGTCTTATCTTAGTTTATTTTATCTTAGTTTATCTTATCTTAGTTTATCTTATCTTAGTTTATCTTATCTTAGTTTATCTTATATTAGTTTGTCTTATCTTAGTTTATTTATCTTAGTTTATCTTATCTTAGTTTATCTTATCTTAGTTTGTCTTATCTTAGTTTATTTTATCTTAGTTTATCTTATCTTAGTTTATCTTATCTTAGTTTGTCTTATCTTAGTTTATCTTATCTTAGTTTATCTTATCTTAGTTTATCTTATCTTAGTTTGTCTTATCTTAGTTTATCTTATCTTAGTTTATCTTATCTTAGTTTATCTTATCTTAGTTTATCTTATCTTAGTTTGTCTTATCTTAGTTTATTTTATCTTAGTTTATCTTATCTTAGTTTATCTTATCTTAGTTTGTCTTATCTTAGTTTGTCTTATCTTAGTTTGTCTTATCTTAGTTTGTCTTATCTTAGTTTATCTTATCTTAGTTTATCTTAGTTTATCTTATCTTAGTTTATCTTATCTTAGTTTGTCTTATCTTAGTTTATCTTATCTTAGTTTATTTTATCTTAGTTTATCTTATCTTAGTTTATCTTATCTTAGTTTAGTTTGTATTAGTTTATCTTATCTTAGTTTATCTTATCTTAGTTTATTTTATCTTAGTTTATCTTATCTTAGTTTGTCTTATCTTAGTTTATCTTATCTTAGTTTAGTTTGTATTAGTTTATCTTATCTTAGTTTATCTTATCTTAGTTTATATTATCTTAGTTTGTCTTATCTTAGTTTGTCTTATCTTAGTTTATCTTATCTTAGTTTGTCTTATCTTAGTTTGTCTTATCTTAGTTTATTTTATCTTAGTTTATATTATCTTAGTTTGTCTTATCTTAGTTTGTCTTATCTTAGTTTATCTTATCTTAGTTTGTCTTATCTTAGTTTATCTTATCTTAGTTTATCTTATCTTAGTTTATCTTATCTTAGTTTAGTTTGTATTAGTTTATCTTATCTTAGTTTATCTTATCTTAGTTTATCTTATCTTAGTTTAGTTTGTATTAGTTTATCTTATCTTAGTTTATCTTATCTTAGTTTATCTTAGTTTATCTTATCTTAGTTTATCTTATCTTAGTTTGTCTTATCTTAGTTTATCTTATCTTAGTTTATCTTATCTTAGTTTATCTTATCTTAGTTTATCTTATCTTAGTTTAGTTTGTATTAGTTTATCTTATCTTAGTTTATCTTATCTTAGTTTGTCTTATCTTAGTTTATCTTAGTTTATCTTATCTTAGTTTATTTTATTTTATCTTATCTTAGTTTATCTTATCTTAGTTTATCTTATCTTATCTTATCTTATCTTAGTTTGTATTAGTTTATTTTATTTTATCCTATCTTTTAGAATGCATCTGTCACCAGGGACTGATATTTTGGTGGAAAGTTGTCAGTAAACGTTTTACTGTCAAATTCGTTCGTTAATAAGATTTCATCATTATGTTTCCTTCAAAGCAAGTTAACTTCTGCAGATTAATTGATATATAACTAAATAATAAATAGTATAATAAATTCAATATAATAAATAGACAGATTTTCAGTATTACGGTGGTGATGTTAACTAACCTGCGGGTTTGTTTCAGCACCGACTACATCCGGATTGTCCACAGAGTGAGCTGCTGAGAGAGAGAACCACAGTGAAATCTGATAGATCTGTCAAATCTGTCCACCTTAAACGTGCAACGACCACGGTGAGGAAGATTTAGGTTGCTAAACCACAGCTTACGGCGTTCGGTAGAAAGCAATTCATCCCTCTTTTGTGGATCGTTTTTGATGATTTTAGGAAATCTAAAGAACCGTTTCTCTGGGTCACGAGTAGCGTTATTACCACAATTATACACTGCGCACATGATTGGCATTTTCTTTCAATCTTAGACGTTTAAATACAAAGAAAATTACGAAGCGTTGCAGCAACTCACACGCGAATAGCCGCACTCTTGGTTGTGTATATACAATGTAGGACGAGGGGACGGACAAAGTGATGTAGTTCTGAGATCGTAGCCCAGAGCTGTGTGTGTGTGATGTGTAAGTGGAGATGTAGATGAGCAGCAGTCCAAGCAAAGATGTGATGATGAAGTTGTACCAGTGCAGAGATCTGTGCATTGATAGTGATGTCCAGTTGACGAGAGAGTACAGCGTGCGATGCTGTGTGAGGGGTTTGTGTTTATATTCACCTGTTTAGCTTCCTTGTGTTTTACATTGTTTTTTAGTTCAACCCTGTGTCTTCACTGTCCAGTGAGGATTCAAAATACAACCCAAACCCGTCTCCAGAGGACAAAGTTCACGTTCTGGTTTGTGTACTTAATGCTAACGTATCAGAACTTGAAGACTCAATTCTGCAGAAGATGAAGGAAATCAGAGAGAGAGCCAATGACCTGGGTGAGAGTATAATATATCATATATTTATATATATATATCAGTGATTTTGTCAATTAGTGTTTAGTTGTTTGTGTTTGTTGGGAAGATTATCTCAAACACTGAGTGTAATTCTGTCTGCAGGGATTCCCCAAATGGCAATAGTCACTAAAATTGACGAGGTCTGTAAGGAAATTAAAAAGGATGTGAAAAACGTATACAGGAGCAAACACCTGCAGAAAAAGGTGAGTTTCTGTGATTAAACTTTATAGTCCAAATGTTTTGTGTATATGAGCAGAAAACACTCACCTACATTGTTTCACACTCAGATGAAGGACTTCAGTGCGTCAGTGGGAATCCCATTGAACTGCATCTTCCCTGTGAAGAACTACAGCGAGGAGATCAGCCCCAATGATGACGTGGACACCTTGATCCTGAGCGCCCTGAGACAGGTGATCGACTCCGGAGACGACTTCATTGACAAATTTAAAAAGTAATAATCTGCTGTGGTTTCACTTTGTGACTGATAGCTCTCATGCTAATGTGTTGTTGAAGATTTTTCTATTGAATCTAACATGCAATGTTTTTGAATTGATTATAAACAAAATGTAAAAAGTAAAAAAACAGACATTACCCCACATGTACTCCAACATTCACTTACTTCATACTGGTTTCTGTCAGGAACAACTCATAATTCATCGGATATCGATACCGTCATGGTTTTATAATGTTGGCATAAAATTGGTCAAGTATCCAAGTATTATCTAGTGCATATATTTCTTCAGCTGTGATTAATAAATATTTGATTACAATAAGTTTTCTCTTCCCTTTTTCAGTAAAATGTTTATGATCTTTACATCCCTGCACTGCTTGTGCCTTAACAAGCTTTTTATTTTAATGGGTTTTCATACAAAAGGAGCTTTACACACAACCTCATGGCTGTAGTGTTATACATTTGATTTATTCTTGATTTGGCTGTTAACATGTCATTTACAGTTAAAAGTTAAGTTATAAATCTATTTCTTCAAGTACACTGAAGCACACCATAATCCACTTTAATTAAATCAAACGTAATTACCCAAAATACAAATGTGTGTCTGGTAACTTTGGAGAACGACAAGCCACAGTAGCAGTTAATGTACTGACACAGACAGACAGAGAGCCTTTATAGTGAGATGCATAAGTAATAATAATCTAATAATATACTTTATAATACATTATACAGTCACAGGGGACATTTACTGTATATACTTTTCATGCAGTAGAGGATAATAATAATAATAAATTGTATTTATAAAGCGCCTTTCAAAGCTAAAAGCAATCTCAAGGCGCTAAAATGCAGGACAACAACAACAACAGACATGAGATTTTACGGAAAGGCTTTTTTGAAAAGAAAGGTTTTTAGTTCCTTCTTGAAGGAGTCGGTGGCCCGTGGAGCCCTCAGGTGTTCTGGGAGGGAATTCCACAGGTGAGGAGCGGCTGAGCAGAAGGCCCGATCGCCCATGGTGCGGAGCTTGGTCCTGGGGGGGTGGAGCAAAGTTCTTTTAGAGGAGCGGAGCTTGCGTGTGGAGGTTTGTTGGGGGAGGAGTTCCTTGAGGTACGGAGGAGCATTTCCATGTATGCACTGATGAGTGAGTAGGGAGATCTTACAGTAGAGAATCATGCAGTAGATAATATTATAGTCAAGGATCTTACAGTAGATTATCCTGCAGTATAGGATCCTGTTGTAGAGGATTTTAAAATTGATGATGCCGTAGTAGAGGATCTTACAGTAGATGCTTTTACAGTAGATTATCCTGCAGTAGAGGATCTTACAGTAGAGAATCATGCAGTAGATAATATTATAGTCAAGGATCTTACAGTAGATTATCCTGCAGTATAGGATCCTGTTGTAAAGGATTTTAAAGTTGATGATGCCGTAGTAGAGGATCTTACAGTAGATGCTTTTACAGTAGATTATCCTGCAGTAGAGGATCTTACAGTTGATGATCTTGCCTTTGCAGAGGACTCCAGAGAGTCAGAATACTTTGAAGAAGTCGGAGTTGTATTGTTGTTCGCTTTAGACGCCATTGTTGATTTGTTTTCCAACCAACATGGCGTTGCACGCATACGTCACAGTTTTATCACGTGTTTGCACACTACCTATTGAGAATGTATAAGAATGTATACCCCTATATTACACCGGCTCGTTACAGAGACACAAGCTCAGGGCTCCCACTAATTCAGCGTAATGGTGAGTTTTTTATGCACTTTATATTTGTTTTTATGCCGGTTGTATCATTTTATTCTGTCATATTTACCCCCCAATCCTGGAAGGTTGTTAGTTCAATACCAGGGCTGCCACCATTGCTCTGGATAAGAGAGTCTGCTAAATGATAAATGTAATGTAATGTTAAGTTACCTTCAAAATAAAAGAGCAGAATTTGGGTCGTTAGCGATCATATTCTTTACATCCTTAATGACACATAAAATTATATATATAAATACACTCAGATCCTGATCAAATCAAATCAAATCAAATTTATTTGTATAGCCCAATATCACAAATTATACATTTTTCTCAGTGTGCTTTACAGACTGTACAGGTTACGACATCCTCTGTCCTTAGCCCCTCTGTCCTTAGACCCTCGCATCGCACAAGGAAAAACTTCCTAAAAGAAACCCCATAATTAAAGGGGAAAAATGGAAGAAACCTCAGGGAGAGCAACTGAGGAGGGATCCCTCTCCCAGGACGGACAGACGTGCAGTAGATGTCGTGTGTACAGGATAAACAACATAGTACAAATACAACATTTGACAGAAATTGTGTTGTGTTGAAAAAAAAAAGAAAGTATGGATGAATCCAGGAAAATGTCAAAAAGGCTTCCCGGTGTCCAGCAGGACCAGGGCAGCAGGCGCTGTCACGATTCATGATCCTGACATAAACTTTATCAGTGGCAACCTGCCACATGAGACACAGAAACTCTGGGGATGATGCCCCGGATGATGAGTTAGTAACATACATTTACATAAATGCATACAGATAGAGAGGGAGAAGAAGAGAGGGAGGGGAGGAGAGAGGAAGAGAAGGAAGAGAGCAGGGAGCTGTCCCCCGGCAGTCTAAGCCTATAGCAGCATAACTAGGGGCTGATCCAGGGCAAACCTGAGACAGCCCTAACTATAAGCTTTATCAAAAAGGAAAGTCTTTAGCCTACTCTTAAATGTGGAGAATGTGTCTGCCTCCCGAACACAAACTGGAAGCTGGTTCCACTGGAGAGGAGCTTGATAGCTGAAGTCTCTGGCTCCCATTGTACTCTTAGAGACTCTAGAAACCACAAGTAACCCTGCAGTCTGGGAGCGTAATGCTCTAGTTGGTTTATAAGGTACTATGAGATCTTTAAGATATGCTGGAGCTTGACCATTAATTGCTTTGTAAGTCAGGAGAAGGATTTTGAATTCTATTCTGTATTTTACCGGGAGCCAGTGCAGAGCAGCTAATACAGGAGTAATATGATCCCGTTTCCTTGTTCTTGTCAATACGCGTGCCGCTGCATTTTGGATCAACTGAAGAGTCTTAAGCGACTTTTTGGGACAACCTGATAACAATGAGTTGCAGTAATCCAGCCTTGAAGTAACAAATGCATGGACTAGTTTTTCTGCATCATTTTGAGACAGGATGTGTCTTATTTTTGCAATGTTACGTAGATGAAAGAAGGCAGTCCTTGAGATTTGTTTTATGTGGGAGTTAAACGACAGATCTTGATCAAAGATGATGCCAAGATTCCTTACAGTGGTGCTGGAGGCGAAGTTAATGCCATCCAGAGCTTCTATGTCATTAGAAAATGCGTTTCGGAGGCGTTTAGGGCCAAGTATAATAACTTCAGTTTGGTCTGTGTTTAACATCAAGAAGTTGCTAGACATCCAAGTTTTTATGTCCTTAAGGCTTGAAGTTTAGCCAATTGATTGGTTTCATCTGGTTTAATTGATAGATATAATTGGGTATCATCCGCATAACAATGAAAGTTTATAGAGTGGTTCCTTATAATATTGCCCAAAGGAAGCATATATAAGGTGAATAGAATCGGTCCAAGTACAGAACCCTGCGGAACTCCAAGACTGACTTTGGCTGTCATGGAGGATTTATCGTTAACAAGTACAAACTGAGATCGCTCAGATAAATAGGACTTGAACCAGCTTAGTGCGGTTCCTTTGATGCCAACACAATGTTCCAGTCTCTGTAGTAGAATATCCTGATCAACAGTGTCGAAAGCAGCACTGAGGTCTAACAAGACAAGAACAGAGAAGCTCATGAAGTCGTCACTACTGAGAGATATAGGAACAGAAGGCTCTGTAGAGCTGTGGCTCTCTGTCAGCCTCAGTGCTGAAAAGAAACCTGGGGTTGTTCTTATGTTCTTCTATTGAGGAAGAGTAATAAGATGCTCTGGCATTACGGAGAGCCTTCTGATCCTTCTTTCATGTTCAGTTTCATTAATAACCTAAATAAACATTACATAACTCATTACATTTATGATATCAGCTGTTTGAGGAGCTTGTGTTCCTTAAAGGTTCGGACTTTACTTCACAAAGTGGGAAGTTTCAGTTAAAACTATAAAATGATTTAAAACTATTTAGACGCTTGGACTTTCAAACAAATGTGAATTTTTTTTAAATGAAGAAGAAAGAACATCATATATATGTTATGTCAGTACACATAAGGATTCTGGTAAATTGAGGACTATTTTAACACTCAAACCAAGGATGTAATATTATAATATCAAAACAAAAACTGTCAATTTATAACTTTTACTGGATAAATTTCACATCCATAAACCCAAGGACCCAAGATTGAATATATCATTGTATATTATATTACATATTAATACAAAATATAAAATACTATTACATATATTATTATATTTTATAGGAAATATTTTGGGTCATTTTTACTTATAAACGTTAAGAAATGTGTTCATAGTTAATATGCTACAGGAACCCTATTTGGGAGAAAGTTGATTTAATTGCCTTTTCTGTTTATATTATCCCTTGTTGAATGGATCATCCTATTGCAGGCGGAGTCACGATAATCTGGGCCTTGAAACAGTAAAATATGCCTTTTACAACACCTCATATAAAAACTCCCTATTATTATTATTATTATTATTAT
Source organism: Cottoperca gobio (assembly GCF_900634415.1). Lineage (NCBI taxonomy): Eukaryota > Metazoa > Chordata > Actinopteri > Perciformes > Bovichtidae > Cottoperca > Cottoperca gobio. Next base: position 565,648 of record NW_021166839.1, on the reverse strand, counting down.
TATTATTATTATTATTATTATTATTGTTTTGAATGTATTTGTTTATTTGTTATTATTGTTCTTGCTCTTAGTATTGTTAGTATTATTAGTGTATGTTTTTGTGTACTTTTTAAATTGTATTTATGATTATTATTGTTCTTGTTATTATTATACCACAATTAAGACCTTTCAAAATATAAATAAAAAGCTCGTTGGGCTTTTATTTTGACAGTTTCCTCCGGAAGATCAGTGTGCAGTGTTGTCAGGACGCTGACAGACGAAGCGACACGCGCAGCTCCGTTTCTGCGGATTTCTCCTCCTGCTGAAGAACCTGCAGCTGGACCCGGAGTCCGGACCGAACCGGACCGAACAGAGCCGAGCTGAGCTGAGCCGAGCCGAGCAGAAACAGACAGAGACGGACGGGCCGCTTCACCTCCTCCTGCGGAGCCGGCCGGACTCTTCCTCCCGGTAAGAACCGATTTTATCTCTCACACACACACCGTTAACGTGTGACTGACCGAGTGTGTGCGTGTGTGTGCGTGCGTGCGCGTGCGTGCCACTCCCTTCCGTCCTCAGCTCTAACAGCGCCGTTTAATTTACCTGCACACGAACATCAGGTGATCAATAATATGTGATCAGTGGCACACACACACACACACACACACACACACACACACACACACACACACACACACAGTGTGTTAGAAACAGACTGATGGATCATGAAGGTCACAGAGAAACATTTTAATTAATATGATAAAACACAGAGGTCAACTGACTGATTTTTTTAATTTGTATTATTGTTGTTGTTGTTATTGGTGTAATTAATATCTGACTTGAAAGCGAGACACCGCAGGAAAAAACACGTTTTCATACTCTTTCACCATTTATCTTAACTCGTCTTCTGCCAGACTAGTGGAGAGAAAACATCAAAATCCTCATTCAGGAGTTTATTTTACTTTTGTATGTTTATTTTCTGTTTGTGTGTGTAGGTTTCTTCTAAATTCACCAAAAGTTAGCTTTACACAATGCCTCATTTACATATTTAATTAACATTTTAAATATGTAATCAAATCAAATGTATTTAGACAGCCCGATACCACAAATGACATATTTGTCTCAGTGGGCATTACAAAATAGAAACAATAATTGTGTTAATGTGAGTAATGAAGTGGGGAAGTTTCATGGGGATATCTGTTAGCTGCACCTGCAAATATTGTTATTACATAAATGTTGTTTCACTCGTTAGTTTATTGCTGTTGAAATATTATAAAAGGTTAACCTTTAGTTTTATACTGACTGTCTAACTGTGAATATTATAGACTTATAATACATTTAATATGTAATATATCCATCCATCTTCTACCTCTTATCCGGGATCAGGTCGCGGGGGCAGCAGCTCCAGTAGGAGCCCCAAACTTCCCTTCTCCGGGCCACATCCTCCAGCTCCCACTGGGGAATCCTGAGTCGTTCCCAGTGAGGAGATATAATCTCTCCACCGAGTCCTGACTTTGTGTTTCTGTGTTTTTTAAGTAAAAAATTAAAAGCGTATTTTCCAAATGTGTTTTTCACATTAGGATGATGTGACCGAGGATCAGTGATGCAGTGTTTGTGTGACGTCTGCAGGAGCTCGAACCTGTGAAGTGCATCCAACATGGCCGCTGTGTGTGGAGCTTCATTAACAGTGTGTCTGTGTGTCCTACTGCTGCCTGCTGTCGCCGGTCGGTTCTAACTACTTCTGCATGTTATTTATCACAACAGCCCAGAATAATTTAGCCTAGCTTAGCACAAGCACTGGAAACATATGGAAAGTGTTAGCCTAGCTTAGGTCAATCACTGGAAGCAGAGGGAAACTGTTAGTCTAGTTTAGCACAAACACTGGAAACAGGATAGATACTGTTAGCTACTAAAAGCTTAGTTAGACTGTATAAACAGATCTTTATAGACACACACTCTGACTCCATAATAATAATAATAATAATAATAATAATAATAATGATAACGGGCCTCACTTTTGCAGGACACCGTTATAAATACCAATTTGTTCACATTGACTAACCTGGTTAAATACAAATAAATACAAATTGTACAGTGGGAGGAAGTCTATGGGTGTGTTACAGGAACACAGCTGACATTCCTGTTTGTTCACTAAAGTAATTGTTTCTGCAATTAACTCATGACACACACACACACACACATGTCGTCAGCCAGTCTGTCCGTTTTTGTGTTTTGTTGTGATGTGTTTGATAAGACGCGGACACACACATTCCACCTTCCTCTCATTGTGTATGTGTGTGAGTGTTTGTGTGTGTATGCATGTATGTATGCGTGTGTGTGTGTTACAGTAAACTAAACAGTCAGTCAGATTCGACTCCACTGTGAACAGACAGGAAGTTTTAGAAAAATCTCAACAGCAGATTTTCATATTTATAGATTAACATGTGAAAGTGGACATTTTGTCAATTTTACTTCCAGATAGATTTAAATAAAGCCTTTTTGAAATGAGCTCCAACAGTTGTAGATGAAGGAGATTTATTTTCCGTAGTGTCAGTGAACACAACACAAGAGCTGATGACTGAGCAAGATCTTTAGTAACAGTGACCCCGACACTAACCCTAACCCGTCACCAATAATATATATACAGTCTATATTACGTTGTAATATAGACTGTATATAAATATGTATATAAACACAGTCTGTATCATCACATGTATTCAGATCTACAGTCGGAGGTCAGAGAGTGCGCCTTCACCGACCAGCTAAAGGGGGCGGAGCCTCACAGCGGGCCTAGCAATGAGCTGCGAGGAGTGGTGCGAGAAAACGGCACCGTACGCTGCATCCGCGGCTCCCGCTGCTATGGATTGTGGGAAAAGAGACCAGACGGGGAAATACATCTGGTCAAGCAAGGTGAGACACATACACACAGACTCTAAACCACCACAAAGACAAACACCTGACTACAAAGAGACTCTAAACCACCACAAAGACAAACACCTGACTACAAAGAGACTCTAAACAACTACAAAGAGACTCTAAACCACCACAAAGACAAACACCCGACTACAAAGAGACTCTAAACAACTACAAAGAGAGTCTCAGCGACTACGAGACTCTAAACGACTACAATGAGACTTATGTAAATGTGAACCTGCTTTCCGTCTTCCAGGTTGCTGGACTCACATTGGTAACCAGCAAGAGTGTCATAGCGAGCGTTGCTTGGTAACAGCGACGCCCTCTCAGATCCAGAATGCCAGCTACCGCTTCTGCTGCTGCAGCCGAGACCTTTGCAATGCCAACTTCAGCGAGGCCCCGCCCACCGCCGACACCCCCGCACTGAGGCTGATGAAGACAGACAGGCGGGGCGACACGCAGACAGGTGAGCTGCTCATTCTGCACCGACCAATCACGTGCCTCGTATGGGTGGCTCCAGGGATGCTTTTCTCTACCTGCCGTCTCCACACTTCACCACCTGCCGGATGACCGGCGCTAACGCTTCTGATGTTGCAGTCGTGTTGCATATCATTTTAAAATGCTTTATATTTATTTAAATGCATTATCTGCATAGCCCTCGTGGAGCCCACTGAAGTGTAACCTGTAAGAGCTACTGGAAAATGCTAATAACACATTTAATTTCCTATAAATTCTTCACAATAAAATTCCCCCATTGTTATTTAAAAGCTTTTATTGTGAAGCAGCTAATTTGGAGCAGTTTTCAGGAGTCCTGCACAGCTGAAGCAGAGAAACTAAGATTCAGACTGCCACTGAGGACAAAACAAACTTCCTTCACGATGACGTCATCTCCCCACAGGTCACCAGCCGCTGCGGCGGGAGGAGATGGCACTCATTGCCCTGGTAACCGTTGCCATAGCAGCCATCGTCATCGTGGCGTTGTTCCTGGGATACCGCATGATGAAAGGTGCTCACACAGATGATAATAATAATAATAAAGAGGATAATGATGAAAATTAATAACAATAATGACAATAATAATTATAATAACAAAATATTAATACAAATAACAATAATAATTATCATGATGATAATCATTTATTATTATCATCACGATAATAATAATGATAACCATAATAAAAATAATAGTAAACAATGCTGATGATGATAACAATAATGACTAATATTAATAATAACATTAATAGTTAATGACTAATAATAATAATAATAATAATAATAATAATAATAAATAATAATTATTAAGTGTTTTTGTTTGTGTACTAGGCAAGCAGAAACACAGTCTGTGGGCTCTGGATGTGATGGAGGCTGCAAACACAAACACTCCTGTCGACCTGGATCATCTGAAACTACTGGAGGTACACACACACAGCTGTAAAAATGTAAAGTTATGTTATTTTAGATGATATTAGGTTGGAGATGGGCCTATTGTAAGTAATAACTGCTGCAGGAGATATACGTGACTGAAGTAAATGTGTGTATCACTTGAGGTGCTAAGTCTCTGATGGGACTGTAGAAAGTGGAGTAATAAATAGTATCAGAACACTTTACCATTGTTGGTGTTAGAGGATTTATCCAGGGGCTTTTACTTTTACTGCAATAATTTCAAAGATGTTTGGTATTTTTGAGTTGTTCACAAGATGCTCTGTTGGGGGTGTTGACAACTTTAACTGATTTACAGTATTCTTCAGTAAGTTAACATATCTTTGAAGTATGTTGAACTTATTCCTACATGTGAGTCCACAAGTTCACCTCTCTGACAAGCCTCTTCTCTTCTGGCAGCTGATTGGCCGGGGTCATTACGGCATGGTGTTTCGGGGCAGTCTGAACGAGCGCTGCGTGGCTGTCAAACTCTTCAGCTCGGCCAACCGGCAGAACTACGCCAACGAGTGCTCCATCTACTGCCTGCCGCTGCTGCAGCAGCACGACAACATCGCCTGCTTTCTGACCGCCGATGAGAGGACGGCGGCCGACGGGCGAGCAGAGTTCCTCATCCTAATGGAGTTTTACCCTCACGTGAGGCCAACCAACACGTACATTAGCACGTTAATCTTTTTCATTTATCGTACTAAGCTGACTGTAGATTGTAGGGGGGCTACAGTCTACAGTCAGCTGTGAGCCCCCCATACAGTCTACAGTCAGCTGTGAGCCCCCCCTACAGTCTACAGTAAGCTGTGAGCCCCCCCTAAAGTCTACAGTCAGCTGTGAGCACCTCTACAGTCAGCTGTGAGCCCCCCCTACAGTCTACAGTTAGCTGTGAGCCCCCTCTACAGTCTATAGTCAGCTGTGAGCCCCCCTACAGTATACATTCAGCTTTGAGCCCCCCCCTACAGTCTACAGTCAGCTGTGAGCCCCCTCTACAGTCTACAGATAGCTGTGAGCCCCCCTACACTCTACAGTCAGCTGTGAGCCCCCCTACATTCTACAGTCAGCTGTGAGCCCCCCTACAGTATACATTCAGTTTTGAGCCCCCCCCTACAGTCTACAGTCAGCTGTGAGCCCCCTCTACAGTCTACAGATAGCTGTGAGCCCCCCTACAGTCTACAGTCAGCTGTGAGCCCCCCTACAGTCTACAGTCAGCTGTGAGCCCCCTACAGTCTACAGTCCCCCCCTCCCGTATGATTTCAGCTGTCGTCTGTCTGACTCTGCATTATTTGTGTTATTGTGCTGCAAGGCGGTGCCTTTAGTCCTACTTCCTGTCTGGAGCCACTGCTGACCAAACACACACCAATAATTACCAGTTTAACTGTCTGTTGTCTGGCTGGACAAACACTGAAGATGTTTTCACCTGCAACCAAACCAGCACAGGAACTTTAAAGTCTTTGTATTTGCTTAAAAAGTTAAAAACAAAAAAGTTAACAACTCTTTTTGTCTGTCTGTCTGTCTGTCTGTCTGTCTGTCTGTCTCTATCTCTCTCTGTCTGTCTCTCTGCCTGCCTGCCTGTCTGTCTATCTCAGGGCTGTCTGTCTCGCTACCTGTCTCACCACACAGTGGACTGGTCTACCTGCTGCAGGATGACTCACGGTGTCACCAGAGGACTCGCCTTCCTGCATACTGAACTCTACAGAGGAGGTTTTATTATTATTATTATTGTTATTATTATTACTATTACTATTATTATTATTATTATTATTATTTGTACTATTATTATTATTATGATTATTATTATTACTACTATTATTTTCTTTTATTATCATTATTGTTATTCATTATTATTAATATTATTATCATAACTGTTATAATTATTCTAACTATTATAATTTATTATTATTATTCATTATTACTAATATTATTATTATTATTATTACTAATAATCACCTGTCAGTCTGCACAAAAAGGTGTTTTTTTAATACATTTTCAGGAGTTAGGGTATATTTGCTAACTTGATATATTTGCTAACTTGATATATTTCATACTTATATTATATATTTTATAGTGAAAAAATAAAGAAATATAGAAAGTAATAACAACAAGAATGAAAAGAAAGAAAATAAATGAATAAAAACCGTCTGTCCTCTCAGAACAGTACAAACCAGCGGTGGCCCACAGAGACGTGACCAGCAGGAATGTTCTGGTCCGGGCCGATCTGTCCTGTGTCCTCGCCGACTTCGGTCTGTCCATGCAGCTGATGGGGGGCCGCCCCTGCTGCCATAGAGACAACGACACCATGGCAATCTCTGAGGTTAGGTCATGTGACCCCTGGAGACGTGATGGCGACCTCTTTAACGCTGTGTTAATATACTATGTGTGTGTGTGTGTGTGTGTGTGTGTGTGTGTGTGCAGGTGGGCACGGTCCGGTACATGGCTCCGGAGGTTCTGGGTGGAGCTCTGAACCTGCGGGACTGTGAGTCGGCACTGAAGCAGGTGGATGTTTACGCTCTCGGGCTGCTGTACTGGGAGAGTTTCAGGAGGTGCTGTCACCTGTTCCCAGGTGAGACTACACACTTCAACACACACTGTAACACACACTGCAACACACACTGTAACAAACACTGTAACACACTGTAACATACACTGTAACAAACACTGTAACAAACACTGCAACACACACTGTAACAAACACTGTAACACACTGTAACACACACTGTAACACACACTGCAACAGACACTGAAACACACACACTGTAACACACACTGTAACAAACACTGTAACACACTGTAACACAAGCTGTAACACACACTGTAACACACACTGTAACACACTGTAACAAACACTAACACACACTGCAACACACTGTAACACACTGCAACACACACTGTAACACACACTGTAACAAACACTGTAACACACACTGTAACACAAGCTGCAACACACACTGTAACACACACTGTAACACAAGCTGTAACACACACTGTAACACACACTGCAACACACTGTAACACACTGCAACACACACTGTAACACACTGTAACACACACTGCAACACACACTGCAACACACACTGCAACACACACTAACAAACACTGTAACACACTGTAACACAAGCTGTAACACACACTGTAACACACACTAACACACACTGTAACACACTGTAACAAACACTAACACACACTGCAACACACTGCAACACACTGCAACACACACTGTAACACACGCTGTAACACACACTGTAACAAACACTGTAACACACACTGTAACAAACACTGTAACACACACTGTAACACAAGCTGCAACACACACTGTAACACACACTGTAACACAAGCTGTAACACACACTGCAACACACTGTAACACACTGCAACACACACTGTAACACACTGTAACACACACTGCAACACACACTGCAACACACACTGTAACACACACTGTAACACACATTGCAACACACACTGTAACACACACTGTAACACACACTGCAACACACACTGCAACACACACTGTAACACACACTGTAACACACACTGCAACACACTGCAACACACACTGTAACACACTGTAACACACACTGTAACAAACACTGTAACACACTGTAACACACACTGCAACAGACACTGAAACACACACTGTAACACACTGTAACAAACACTGTAACACACTGTAACACAAGCTGTAACACACACTGTAACACACACTGTAATACACTTTAACACACTGTAACACACACTGTAACACACACTGTAACACAAGCTGTAACACACACTGTAACACACTGTAACACACTGTAACACACACTGTAACACACTGTAACAAACACTAACACACACTGCAACACACACTGTAACACACACTGCAACACACACTGTAACACACACTGTAACACACACTGTAACACACACTGTAACAAACACTGCAACACACACTGTAACACAATGTAACACACACTGCAACACACACTGCAACACACACTGCAACACACTGTAATACACACTGCAACACACACTGTAACACACACTGCAACACACTGTAACAAACACTGTAACACACACTGTAACACACACTGTAACACACACTGTAACAAACACTGCAACACACACTGCAACACACACTGTAACACAATGTAACACACTAACAAACACTGTAACAAACACTGTAACACACACTGCAACACACTGTAACACACTGTAACACACACTGTAACAAACACTGCAACACACACTGCAACACACACTGTAACACAATGTAACACACTAACAAACACTGTAACACACACTGTAACACACTGTAACACACACTGTAACACACACTGCAACACACACTGTAACACACACTGCAACACACTGTAACCACTGTAACAAACACTGTAACACACACTGTAATACACACTGTAACACACACTGTAACACTCTAACAGGTGTTATAATACTGCAGTATATGTACCTGATGTGTGTGTACAGTAATAATACTGTAGTATATGTACCTGATGTGTGTGTACAGTTATAATACTGCAGTATATGTACCTGATCAAATCAAATCAAATTTATTTGTACAGCCCAATATCACAAATTATACACTTGTCTCAGTGTGCTTTACAGATTGTACAGGTTATGACACCCTCTGTCCTTAGACCCTCTGTCCTTAAATCCTCTGTCCTTAGACCCTCGCATCGCACTTCCTAAAAGAAAATTAAAGGGGGAAAAATGTAAGAAACCTCAGGGAGAGCAACTGAGGAGGGATCCCTCTCCCAGGACGGACAGACGTGCAATAGATGTCGTGTGTACAGGATAAACAACATAGTATCCATCCAGGAAAATGTCAAAAAGGCTTTCCGGTGTCCTGCAGGACCAGGGCAGCAGGCGCAGCCACGATTCCTGATCCTGACGTAAACTTTATCAGTGGCAACCTGCCACATGAGACACAGAAACTCCGGGGATGATAGCCCGGATGATGAGTTAGTAACATACATTTACATAAATGCATACAGATAGAGAGGGAGAAGAAGAGAGGGAGGGGAGGAGAGAGGAAGAGGAGGAAGAGAGCAGGGAGGTGTCCCCCGGGCAGTCTAAGCCTATAGCAGCATAACTAGGGGCTGATCCAGGGCAAACCTGAGCCAGCCCTAACTATAAGCTTTATCAAAAAGGAAAGGTTTTTATGTCCTTAAGGCTTGAAGTTTAGCCAATTGATTGGTTTCATCTGGTTTAATTGATAGATATAATTGGGTATCATCCACATAACAATGAATGTTTATAGAGTGGTTCCTTATAATATTGCCCAAAGGAAGCATGTATAAGGTGAATAGAATCGGTCCAAGTACAGAACCCTGCGGAACTCCAAGACTGACTTTGCCTGTCATGGAGGATTTATCGTTAACAAGTACAAACTGAGATTGCTCAGATAAATAGGACTTGAACCAGCTTAGTGCGGTTCCTTTCATGCCAACACAATGTTCCAGTCTCTGTAGTAGAATGTCCTGATCAACAGTGTCGAAAGCAGCACTGAGGTCTAACAAGACAAGAACAGAGACAAGTCCTTTGTCTGATGCCAATAGAAGGTCATTGGTAACTTTCACCAGTGCCGTCTCTGTGCTATGATGAACTCTAAATCCAGATTGAAAAACCTCAAATAAACTATTATTATGTAAAAAATCACACAACTGTTTTGCAACTGCTTTCTCAAGGATCTTAGCGAGAAAGGGAAGGTTAGATATCGGCCTATAGTATCAAGACCAGGCTTTAAGAAGTGGTTTTATTACAGCTACTTTAAAGGATTGTGGTACGTAGCCAGATAATAGAGACAGGTTGATCATATTTAATAACGAGGTGTTAATTAAGGGTAAAACTTCTTTAAACAGTTTAGTTGAATCGGGTTTAAAAGACAGGTTGATTCTTAGACGATGAGATTGTTGAAGTTAGTTGGTTAAGGTTGATTGTAGTAAAATGTTTTTAAATTTCCGGAGGTTGAAGTTAAGTCATTACCAATTGAGGTCAGGAGGAGATTAATTTTGTCTCTAATAATTATAATTTTATGGTTAAAGAAGCTCATGAAGTCGTCACTACTGAGAGATATAGGAATAGAAGGCTCTGTAGAGCTGTGGCTCTCTGTCAGCCTCAGTGCTGAACAGAAACCTGGGGTTGTTCTTATGTTCTTCTATTAAGGAAGAGTAATAAACTGCTCTGGCATTACGGAGAGCCTTCTTATACGTTTTAAGACGATCTAACCAGACTAAACGAGATTCTTCCAATTTAGTGGAACGCCATTTACTTTCAAGATTTCTTGACTTTTGTTTTAGTTTGCGGATTTGTAAATTAAGCCATGGAGCTTTCTTTTTCTGTTTTATGATCTTCTTCTTTAGAGGAGCGACAGAGTCGAGTGTTATTTGCAGTGAGGCTGCAGCGCTATCAACAAGATGATTAATTTGGGAGGGACTAAAGTTAGCATTGAAGTCCTCCATTATATTGATATTGAGTCCTGGTATTGAATTAAGTGCTGATGGAATCACTTCCTTAAATTTAGTCACAGCACTTTCAGATAAACATCGAGCGTAGGATGTTCTGCCTGCTGGCTTGTAGTCCAGTAACAGGACTTCAGAAGTTATTAAAAAATGGTCTGATAAAAGAGGATTATGTGGACACACTAATAAACTTTCAATTTCAACACCATATCCCAGAACAAGGTCCAGAGTGTGGTTTAAACAGTGAGTTGGTTCATGTACATTCTGACTGAACCCAATTGAATCTAATATTGAGATAAATGCATTATTAAGGCTATCACTATCAACATCCACATGAATATTAAAGTCACCTACAATAATTACTTTATCTGTTTTAAGGATTAAACTTGATAGAAGTTCTGAGAATTCAGATAGAACTTCAGAATACGGACCAGGAGGGCGGTACACAGTAACTAATAAAACTGGCTTTATTGTTTCCATGTTGGGTTTGAGAGCGTAAGAACAAGGCTTTCAAAAGAGTTATAGTTTAGTTTAGGCTTAGGATTGATCAAGAGGGTCAAATATGGCCGCAACTCCACCTCCTCGGCCAGTACCTTGAGGAATGTGAGTATTAATATGACCAGGTGGAGTGGATTCATTCAGACTGACATATTCTTCATGTCTCAGGTTTCAGTGAGACAAAATAAATCAATCTTATTATCTGATATTAAATCATTTACCAATCCAGCTTTCGTTGATAAAGATCTGATGTTTAAGAGCCCACATTTAATTTTTCGATTTAGTTGTACTTTTGCAGCGGTGGTGTTAATTTTAATGATGTTTTCATGTATAACTCCTCTTCTGTTAACCATAGATTTGATTAGTTTCAGTGGTCGTGGGGCAGACACAGTCACTATGGGGATTTGAGTGGGTGACTGCCCGGAAAGAAGCACAGAGAAGTGTGTAAGACTGCAACTCTTAGTCCTGGTCTCAACTCTGGGTTGTCATGGATTAGGTCCACTAATACACTTTGTAATATTATTGGATATGAGATCTGCTCCAGCCAAAGTAGGATGGATGCCGTCACTCCTAATCACACCAGGTCTTCCCCAGAAAGTCCGCCAATTGTCTACGAAGCCCACATCATTATCTGGACACCACCATGAGAGCCAGCGACGGAATGATGACATGCGGCTAAACATGTCATCATTCAAAAGATTTGGCAGAGGACGAGAGAAAACTACGGAGTCCGACATTGTTTTGGCAAATGTACACACCGACTCCACATTAACTTTAGTACACTCCGATTGACGCAATCGCGTGTCATTACCGCCGACGTGAATAACAATCTTACTGTATTTACGTTTAGCCTTAGCCAGCAGTTTCAAATGTGCTTCTATGTCGCCCGCTCTGGCACCAGGAATCCACGTGACTGTCGTCGCTGGTGTCTCAAAATGAACGTATCTCAAAATTGAGCTACCGATAACCAGAGTTGGCTTCTCAGCTGGTGTGTCACTGAGTGGGGAGAACCTGTTAGAAACAGCAAGCGGTTGGTGGTGAACCGTGGGCTTCTGTTAACACTTCTTTCGGACAGTCACCCAGTCTCCCGGCTACTCGGGCCCCGCCGGGTGACAGCTAACAGGAGATACCACTGGTCGGCCCTCACAGACTACAGGGGGCTTGCTAACAGCTACAGTTGCTAACCGCTGACTAACCATGGTGCGGAGCCGCTCAACTATCCCTTTAAAACTTGCCTCCAACCCTGCGTATAAACTACATTTAATATACGTACCATTATCACTAAAGGAGGCAGAGCAATAGCTAAACATGAAACACACCGAGCAGGAGAGGGCAGAAGAGGAAGATGCCATCGCTAGCTGCCGAGCTGCAGCAGCTAACGTTAGCAGAGCCGAAAGGAGCGTAAAGAATTGAGGATTTAGCGAGAGTCGCGAAGAGAAGGAGGATAAGGAGAGAGTTGTAAGTGCTTAGGAAGTACAAGTATAGGTTTAGATAGATGACAGGTAATTAGCCGATGTGATCTAGAATATAACAACATTAACTGGGTCAAGCTGGAGCTGCCGAAGTATGCTACCAGCAACACAGAAACATTAACAACCGGAAATGACGCGCTTACCGTAAACACATAGCAGGGGACAGGAGGTGAACTGCTCAATCAAAGAACAGTCCTCAGTCGATATAGTCTGATGTGTGTACAGTAAGAATACTGCAGTATATGTACCTAATGTGTGTATTTAGGTGAAGCAGTACCGGAGTACCAGTTGGCATTTCAGGCCGAGCTCGGGAATCATCCGAGCTTCGAAGAGATGCAGAACCTCGTTGCCAGAGAGAAGTTCAGACCCAGATTTCCTGAAGCCTGGAAGGAGAACAGCCTGGTGAGTGTTGTAATAATACTGCAATAATACTGTAATATCACTAATGTAGTATAATGTATAATCGTAATCATAATGTAGTATAATAATAATAATAATAATGTAATAGTAATTATGCAATAATGTTTTAATGTAATAATAACGTAATAATAATGTTTTGATAATTTAATAACAATGTCATAATATTGGGGTGCAGTAATCTCAGTAATACTTTGTGTATTTTTAGACGTTGCGCTCCCTGAAGGAGACGATGGAGGACTGCTGGGATCAAGATGCTGAAGCTCGACTCACCGCTCAGTGTGCAGAGGAGAGACTGTGTGAACTCACACTGAGTACACACACACTGTTACACAACCACAGGTACACACACACACACACACACACACACACACACACACACACACACACACCAATACTCTACACCAGAGGTCTTCAACGTTTTTCAGGCCAAGGACTCAAAGGAATTTCTTTCTGTAGGTGTGTGTCACCGCCCTTCGCGAAGTACAGCGGAGGAGGGAATGTGAATGCAACTATTTTGCGACCCCCCCCCCTACAGTACCTCCTCGGATCCCCTACTGTATTCAACTAAAATTCAAAGAGGCCCAGTTGGAGAAAATTTCCGCAAGCAAAGGTCCGGAGCATCATAATGTCTAACTTGCATTATGAATTAGTGTATATATTGAAGTAGCCTAGTAGCTGTATCAACGTCTGCACGTAATCAACAACTGACTAAAATTCAAAAACATTTTGACAATATTTATTGTCACTTAACATTGAACTATACAGATATATAAAATTGTAGATATGTATAATGTTCTTGGGCTGCAAATAAAATATGAAAAATGAAATAAATAAAATAGCTTTTTGTGTTGACCCAAAATCCAAGCACCTGTGAGGGAACATAAGCAGGTTGTTGGGCAGTAAATGAATCAGTCAGGATCCTGCTGGATTCATCATATTGAGCTCTGAGATTTTCTGTGACCTCAGTTCAGACGTTAGTGGGTATGTTTGGTCAAAAACGTTGTTCACTTTTCTGTTCTTAGGGGGTGCCATGTGTAGTTATTTTTCTCTCCCTGTCTGTGGCTCACTTGTCTCTCTGTCTTCTCTCCCTGTCTGTGGCTCACTCGTCTCTCTCCCTTCTCTCCCTGTCTGTGGCTCACTTGTCTCTCCGTCTTCTCTTCCTGTCTGTGGCTCACTTGTCTCTCTCTCTTCTCTCCCTGTCTGTGACTCACTTGTCTCTCTCTCTCTTCTCTCCCTGTCTGTGGCTCACTTGTCTCTCTCTCTTCTCTCCCTGTCTGTGGCTCACTTGTCTCTCTCTCTTCTCTCCCTGTCTGTGGCTCATTTGTCTCTCTCTCTTCTCTCCCTGTCTGTGGCTCACTTGTCTCTCTCTCTTCTCTCCCTGTCTGTGGCTCATTTGTCTGTATCGCTAACTCGTCTCTCCGTCTTGTCTCCCTGTCTGTGGCTCACTTGTCTCTCTCTCTTCTCTCCCTGTCTGTGGCTCACTTGTCTCTCTCTCCTCTCTCCCTGTCTGTGGCTCACTTGTCTGTATCGCTAACTCATCTCTCCGTCTTCTCTCCCTGTCTGTGGCTCATTTGTCTGTATCGCTAACTCGTCTCTCCGTCTTCTCTCCCTGTCTGTGGCTCACTTGTCCCTCCGTCTTCTCTCCCTGTCTGTGGCTCACTTGTCTGTATCGCTAACTCGTCTCTCCGTCTTCTCTCCCTGTCTGTGGCTCACTTGTCTCTCCGTCTTCTCTCCCTGTCTGTGGCTCACTTGTCTCTCTCTCTTCTCTCCCTGTCTGTGGCTCACTTGTCTCTCTCTCTTCTCTCCCTGTCTGTGGCTCACTTGTCTCTCTCTCTTCTCTCCCTGTCTGTGGCTCACTTGTCTGTATCGCTAACTCATCTCTCCGTCTTCTCTCCCTGTCTGTGGCTCATTTGTCTGTATCGCTAACTCGTCTCTCCATCTTCTCTCCCTGTCTGTGGCTCACTTGTCTCTCTCTCTTCTTTCCCTGTCTGTGGCTCACTTGTCTCTCTCTCTTCTCTCCCTGTCTGTGGCTCACTTGTCTGTATCGCTAACTCGTCTCTCCGTCTTCTCTCCCTGTCTGTGGCTTACTTGTCTCTCTCTCTTCTCTCCCTGTCTGTCGCTCACTTGTCTATATCGCTAACTCGTCTCTCCGTCTTCTCTCCCTGTCTGTGGCTCACTTGTCCCTCCGTCTTCTCTCCCTGTCTGTGGCTCACTTGTCTCTCCGTCTTCTCTCACTTGTCTGTATCGCTAACTCGTCTCTCCGTCTTCTCTTCCTGTCTGTGGCTCACTTTTCTCTCTCTCTTCTCTCACTGTCTGTGGCTCACTTGTCTGTATCGCTAACTCGTCTCTCCGTCTTCTCTCCCTGTCTGTGGCTCACTTGTCTCTCCGTCTTCTCTCCCTGTCTGTGGCTCACTTGTCTCTCTCTCTTCTCTCCCTGTCTGTGGCTCACTTGTCTCTCCATCTTCTCTCCCTGTCTGTGGCTCACTTGTCTCTCCCTCTTCTCTCACTGTCTGTGGCTCACTTGTCTGTATCACTAACTCGTCTCTCCGTCTTCTCTCCCTGTCTGTGGCTCACTTGTCTTCTCTCCCTATATCGCTAACTTGCCTAATTGCTTTCCGTCTGTCACTCGCCTCTCACCTCATCCGCCTGTATTCAGAGTCGAAATGTTTGCTGCCTGGAATGCACAGATTTCATTGGCTGAGTAGCATCACGTGAGATGGCTTAACTCGCATGTAATTGGTCCGTGAGTTTCCTGAACCGCTAAACCAGTGCCGTAAAACGAGAAAAGCTGCGCCGGTTAAAATAGAAGCGCCCTGTCAAAATTGAAAATCCCTCAATAATTTCTTGATTATAGGTCCGGGTCTGGATAGGTCGGCGTCTGGGTCCGGACTCGGACTGCGGTACGCCTGTTAGTGACCCCTGCTCTACACTGTAAATAAGTTACTCGTGTCTGTCTCAGGAATCTCTCTCAGGGCCGCTGGCGAGCTCTGTTTGGCTCCGCCTCCTCCTACATCGAGGACCTGCAGGTGGGCGTGGTTAAAAATCTCCAGGGAGACGCAGCGACCGTCGTCAGGACGACCGCGAGTGGAGCGGAAGCTGCTGACAGGAGCAGAAACTCCATCAACTACGAGCGTCAACAGAGTCGATCAGACAGCATGTCGACCAGCAGCGCCCCGACAGCTGGTGAGTCTCTCACACACACACACACACACACACACACACACACACACACACATACACACACACACACACAAATACTGATGAATCAGAAAACTCACAACAAATACAAAGAATTTAAAGTTAAACTTTTTTTGTACGTGTGTAGTCATACTGCAGCTATTTAAACCGTTTAAACCCGATTTTGTGCGTATAGCGCTCATATCATCCCCTTTAAAGCCTATCTCTCCTCTATAATAAAGGCAAAAGGCCAAAATAATTATCTTTAGAAAAAAAAGTTTAATAAAAGGATTGCTAGCTGGCGTTAGCCGTCTCTCTTCCACCGGTTCAGCTATGGTCTGATACCCACAGCAACAAATAACCCTCCAACATTTGCACAGGACTGACCAGTGTCTCAATCTGCATTCCTCCGTACTTAAACCACCTATTTTGAGTGCTTTCACACTGACAAGTATAGTAAATTGAGTGTGGACCCTGGACACTTCTCACCCTCAACGGTCGACATCGTGGCTATGTTAATAACATTTCGAGGTGAGAAAACAAGCCGCAGATATTTTGACGGCTGACAATCGTGGTCAAATGTTGGCGGTAAAACTCCATCTGGTTGGTTAAAAAGAACAAGAAGTTGTGTTGACGTTATGGTCGTCATTTCAGGTAAGGGCATAACCGTGGTGTATGATTTACGAACAGTTCGCTGTTGACATTCACACACTACGCAAGTACACAGTGTACTTCATGGAGGCGTACTGAAGTGAGACACAGCGTTAGTCGGTCCGAACGGAAAATTCACTCTGTCAAACGCTAACATCAGAAAAAGTGATAAACCCTACATTTATTTTTGATAATCATAAGTTTTACTAAATAAGTAAACAAATGCAAACAAACAACACGGATAGATAGGATGAATGTTTTTTATTTCGGCTCGATTTTACAAACAACTACCCAGACAACCCCACTGGCACACATTTCCAACCAAATACTAAATAATCCAGATGAAGATTTGAACTTTCACTGAAATTTGCCCTAATCCATAAAAACGTCACATCAGCATTTCAAACATTTTTCAACATTTCAACAGAAACAGATTTGGCATTTTAATGTCGATGGTAAAACTAAACAATCTGAAGAAGCCAACGTGTGTAGATATACATTTGAAAAGTAATTACTATTATGACATGTACGTGTCCCCTGCTGTCCTCCAGGGGGCGCTGTGTCCAGAGTCCCAGCCTGCCCGCTGACAGAAGAGGACCTGGAGGCCAACAAGCTCGACCCCAGAGAGGTCTTTACCTGTAATCTGTTCTCTCCCTCTGAGCCACATCCGCCTCTGCACATCGTTAACTTTCTGTCTCTACAGGTAGAGAAGAACTTGAGGGAAAGTTCTGATGAAAACGTAATGGAGCATTCGCAGAAACAGTTTGGATCAACAGAGCAACCAGCTACCGACCTGCTGTACCATCAGATACTGCAAACCGCTGAGGTATGGCACCACAATGAACTGAATGCACTCAGTAATACTACAGGTGGTTAGGGTTAGGCATAATTTAGATCCCATTCATCCAAGATCCAAGATGGCGCACGCTCTGCTGCGACAGCACACACTGTTACTATGTTTGACTGTTACTATGTTTGTGGTGATGGCCTAGTTGTCTGATGGTATGCCTTCCAAATAGAACAGATAGTTGTGAGTTCAATACCAGGCTGCCACCATTGAGCCCCTGAGCAAGGTACTAAACCCCAAATTAGTTCACTGTAAGTAGCTCTGGGTAAGTAGCTCTGGATAAGAGCGTCTGCAAAATGACCTGTAATGTAAAAAATGTAATGCTACACTCGGCTGACCAACATGATCAGAAGCTACAAAGTGATCGTCATTTTATTCACCATTTTATGGCTAATCCATGACGGCCATGCACTGCCGTAACACAGGTTATTCACTTATGGCCGTGATGAACTCCTGCTCCACCGGACCTCGCTGCTGTGTAACATCAAGCCTGAAGTGCAACTACCATCAGAGCTTCGGCCGAGGAAACCCTACCAAAATGAATTCCCCCGTGGGGACAATAAATCAAATCAAATGTGGGATTATTTTGGTTTAAAACTGGACCAGCAATCTGAAGGACCTAAATGAAGCAATTTGCTGTCTTTGCAAACATGTTGTGCTGGCAAAAGATTCTAACACTGCTAATTAGTATGAGCATTTTCAAATTTAGGCAGCAATAGCAGCTCCCCCCTCACCTGACACTGGAAAAGCCACGTTTCACCAGCCCAAAATCATTGTTGCTTGATCGGCCAAAAAACAACAACTGGCGATGGAATCAGCCAATCGCTGATAGCCAATATATGTGTGCAATTGCCCAAACCTATTGTGTAGCTCGTATTGAATGTACGTAGCAACCGGAGATCTGTTCCTGTGGTTCTTCTAGGCGAACAACTCGATGTTGGCTCTTCAGGGTGAACTGGGTGGTGTTGGTTCCTCCGCCTCCATGCACCCCCTTCTGAAACAGCAGAACCTGCCCCAGAGGCCCTCTAGTCTCCACATTCTCCCCAAGACCAAGGACACCACCTCAGCCTCATCCTCTCGACTAAAGCTGGTAAAACTCAAGTTAAACCAAAGACAGGTACAGTAGGACGTGATCTGATTGGGTTAGATTATTTTACAGTCACTTTCTGTAGACTTATTCTCCATTATCCAAACAGAGTAGATTCTGGTGCCAAAGCCCTGTCAATGTTCTGGAGGTCATGTCAGATGTATTTTAGCTGTGGTACAGGTGTATCTGTCTTCAAGTTCTTTAGGTGACACTTTGATCCAAAACTTCCCCAGGGCCAACACCTGGAATAAATACTCCATTTTGAATCTAGACTGGAGCCTTCGCCAACTGGTTCTGGTGGTTTAGAAGTGTTGTAAAACAAAGTTGTCGTGTTATTTGTGCTGTATTTCAGGTGGAAACAGGTGTTGCTAAGATGAATACGGTAATAGTTACCACAGCTGCAGAACCCCACCAGGTAACCACGGTGATGAACAACACCAGCACGAGAGGCAGCGTCCCAACTGGGAGCCGAGTACACTCGAAAATGGTGGTCACCAACGGTTACAGTGCGGGTGTCCCCATCCTGGTGACGAACGGTATGATAGGTAGAGGTCGAACCAATCGGGCAGGGCCGCAGCTGGAGGATGAGGAAGACAAGGCGATCGGAGGAGAGGAGAACCGTGTGAATCTGCTGAACTCCAGTCCTGATGAACATGAGCCGCTGCTGAGAAGAGAACAGCTGCCCGCTGAGAGCGAACCCCTCCCTCATCTGCATCATCAGCTGTCCCGAGCCGCAAACACCCTGTTGGGACAAGGCTCAAACTCTAACAACAACAACAACGGGATGAAGATCCAGGGTTTAGAGATTGGTCAGGGTCGGGGTATCAACAGTCCTAAACCTGACCCACATTTGGACAGTCAGCAGAGTCGATCCCCTACTGCCCCAACTTCAAATCTAGAAAATAAAATTCCGCTTTCTGATCCAGCTGCTACTGACCATGACCTGACACCACAGATACAAACAGATTCAAGTCCATGTTTTCAGAGAGCCCTTTGTGCACAACATGTATTGACCTCTGGCTCTACCAGGAGCCCAAAGGTTCATCAGGTCCCAGGCTGCAGAGATCCAGATTCTGGCGTAGCTAAATGGTCAGTAAAAGCTCTAGTGCAAGTTGCAGCGGCTCCAGGAGATCTGGACACCCAAACCTCATCTCCAAAAGTCCAAGTTTTAGATGCCCTAACCCTTGCTCCTGTAATTCAAGTCTTAAAAGCTCAAGTCTCAGATCCAGAAGCTCCAGTCGTGACTCCAAATGCTTCACCTTTAGAGGGTCCAGGCTCAGCAAATCCGGCTCCAGAACCTTCATCTTTAGAATCTCAAAATTTTGAAATCACAGCTCTTGCAGAAGTTTCAGGTCGGCTGCAGCTCCAGAAGGGCCTGGCCAAAGCCAAGAGGTGTGAGCGTCCTTGTTCCCTGGACCTGTCCTCATCCTGCATCTTCTCAGGTGAGTCCAAATTAAATGTTTAAGAATTGATCGTCATTTGAATGGCCCCACTGCTAAAGGGGCAGAAGTACCACAAAGTAAATATGCACACATTCAGTGGCATGAAACAGTACAAGCCCCTAAAGCAACAAGGTCTTTGTTGTAACCAGAGAACCGAGGACGCAAACGTAGACACAGAACAAGGAATCAGGTTAATGAAAATGAGGTTGTAATCTTCGTGGAGATTGGAGAATGGTATCCCAGAGGTGACAGAGTAGAAATACTGAAGGGCCGATTTAGCAGGTGGAATATCTATTTGGAACCGGCAGCTAAAGGCGGTATTTGTCCTCAATGTGAGATAAAGATGAGGCTCCTTTAATATTATTAGTATTATACTATTAGTAAAAATTTGACTCCAATGTGCTGCGTAGGATTGTTTCAGATTCTATGATCCAAACATTTCCAAGAGCGTTGTAAAGTCCAAAAGTCAACATTTTTTGTGTTGTTATCATCATATTCAGTTTGTAGATGGCACTTATCAGATCCAGGAATCACATGTGGTAGTCCACACGGATCAATCTTCGGACCACTACTGTAATATATGTAAATGATATTATCTGCAGAAAGTGTGAGCTCCTTCTGTGTGCTGACGGTTCAGCTTTAATTATTTTTCTACGTCTTGTGTGCTAAAGGCAGAAATGTATCATTGATTTCCATCCATCCATCGTCTACCGCTTATCCGGGATCGGGTCGCGGGGGCAGCAGCTCCAGTAAGGAACCCCAATCTTCCCTTCTCCGGGCCACATCCTCCAGCTCCGACTGGGGGATCCTGAGGCGTTCCCAGGCCAGTGAAGAGATATAATCTCTCCACCGAGTCCTGGGTCTTCCCCGGGGTCACCTCCCTAGGGAGGCGCCCAGGTGGCATCCTTACTAGATGCCCGAACCACCTCAACTAGCTCCTTTCAACGTAAAGGAGCAGCGGCTCTACTCGGAGTCTCTCACGGATGGCTGAGCTTCTCACCCTATCTCTAAGGGAGACGCCAGCCACCCGTCTGAGAAAACCCATTTCGGCCGCTTGTACCCGTGATCTCGTTCTTTCGGTCATGACCCAGCCTTCATGACCATAGGTGAGGGTAGGAACCAAGATCGACCGGTATATTGAGAGCTTTGCCTTCTGGCTCAGCTCTCTTTTCGTCACAACGGTGCGGTAAAGTGACTGTAATACCGCCCCCGCTGCTCCGATTCTCCGGCCAATCTCTCGCTCCATTGTCCCCTCACTCGCGAACAAGACCCCGAGGTACTTGAACTCCTTCACTTGGGGTAATGGCTCATTCCCTACCCGGAGTAGGCAATCCACCGGTTTCCTGCTGAGAGCCATGGCCTCAGATTTGGAGGTGCTGATCCTCATCCCAACCGCTGCACACTTGGCTGCGAACCGATCCAGTGACTGTTGAAGGTCACAGACTGATGATGCCATAAGGACCACATCATCTGCAAAGAGCAGCGATGAGATCCTCAGGTCACCGAACTGCAACCCCACTCCTCCACGACTACGCCTCGATATCCTATCCATGAAAATCACGAACAGGATTGGTGATAAAGCGCAGCCCTGGCGGAGGCCAACATTCACGGGAAACGAGTCCGACTTACTGCCGAGTATCCGGACACAACTCTCGCTTTGGGCGTACAGGGATTGGATGGCCCTCAAAAGTGACCCCCTCACCCCATACTCCCGCAGCACCTCCCACAGTATCACCCGGGGGACCCGGTCATACGCCTTCTCCAGATCCACAAAACACATGTAGACCGGATGGGCGTACTCCCAGGCCCCCTCCAGGATCCTTGCAAGAGTAAAGAGTTGGTCTGTTGTTCCACGACCAGGACGGAATCCGCATTGTTCCTCTTCAATCAGAGGTTCGACTACCGGCCGAACCCTCCTTTCCAGTACCTTGGAGTAGACTTTACCAGGGAGGCTGAGAAGTGTGATACCCCTGTAGTTGGCACACACTCTCTGGTCCCCCTTTTTAAATAGGGGAACCACCACCCCGGTCTGCCAACCCCTAGGCACTGTCCCAGACTTCCACGCAATGTTGACGAGGCGTGTCAACCAAGACAGCCCCTCAACACCCAAAGCCTTCAGCATTTCTGGACGGATCTCATCAACCCCTGCGGCTTTGCCACTGTGGAGTTGTTTGACTACCTCAGTGACTTCCATCAGGGAAATTGACGATGATCCCCCATCAGCTTCCAGCTCTGCCTCAACCATAGAGGGCGTGTTAGTCGGATTCAGGAGTTCCTCAAAGTGCTCCTTCCAGCGGCTGATAACCTTCTCAGTTGAAGTCAGCAGGGTCCCACCCTTGCTGTACACAGCTTGGATGGTTCCTCGCTTCCCCCTCCTGAGGTGCCGGATGGTTTTCCAGAAGCACCTTAGTGCCGATCGAAAGTCCTTCTCCATAGCTTCTCCGAACTTCTCCCACACCCGCTGCTTTGCCTCTGACACGGCAGAAGCTGCCGCCCTTCTAGTCCTTCGATACCCTGCAACTGTTTCCGGAGTCCTCCCGGATAACATAACCCGGAAGGACTCCTTCTTCAGTCGGACGGCTTCCCTGACCACCGGGGTCCACCACGGTGTTCGAGGGTTACCGCCCCTTGAGGCACCTAAGACCTTGAGACCACAGCTCATCACCGTAGCTTCAGCAATAGAGGTTTTGAACATCGCCCACTCAGGTTCAATGCCCCCAACCTCCACAGGGATGGCTGAAAAGCTCCGCCGGAGGTGTGAGTTAAAGATCCCCAGGACAGGGGCTTCCTCCAGACGTTCCCAGTTCACCCCCACTACCCGTTTGGGTTTACCAGGTCTGTCCAGAGTCTTCCCCCACCCCTTGATCCAACTCACCACCAGATGGTGATCAGTCGACAGCTCCGCCCCTCTCTTCACCCGAGTGTCCAAAACATGCGGCCTCAGATCAGATGATACAATTACGAAATCGATCATTGACCTTTGGCCTAGGGTGCTCTGGTACCACGTGCACTTATGAGCATCCTTATGTTCGAATATAGTGTTTGTTATGGACATTCCATGACTAGCACAGAAGTCCAACAACAAACGACCGTTCGGGTTTAGATCAGGGAGGCCCTTCCTCCCAATCACGCCTCTCCAGGTGTCTCCGTCGTTTCCCACGTGTGCCTTGAAGTCTCCCAGCAAGACTACGGAGTCCCCTACTGGTCTCCAAGAAGGCCGAATACTCAGAACTGCGGTTTGGGGCATAGGCACAAACAACAGTCAGAGTTTTCCCCCCCATAACCCGAAGGCGTAGGGAGGCAACCCTCTCGTCCACCGGGATAAACTCCAACGTAGCGTAGCCGGGGGCTAGTGAGTATCCCCACCCCGGCCCGACGCCTCACACCTTGGGCAACTCCGGAGAAGAATAGAGTCCAACCCCTATCCAGGAGTACGGTTCCAGAGCCAAGACTGTGCGTGGAGGTAAGCCCCACCAGATCCAACTGGTAGCGATCCACCTCCCGCACTAGTTCCGGCTCCTTCCCCCACAGAGAGGTGACGTTCCACGTCCCCAGAGCCAGCCTCTGCTGCCCGGGTCTGGTCCGTCGAGGTCCCTGACCATCACTGCCACCCGTGTGACAGCGCACCCGACCCCAGCGGTTTTTCCCATGAGTGGTGGGCCCACAGGATGGATGGATGTGAGGCACCACGTAGCTTCTTCGGGCTGTGCCCGACCGGGCTCCGTGGCAAACCCGGCCACCAGGCGCTCGCTGTCGGGCCCTTCCTCTGGGCCTGGCTCCAGACGGGGGCCCCGGGCTTCCTCCGGGCAGGGTCTCTCCTTTCCTTTCCCTTTCTTTCATGAAGTCGTTTTTGAACCATTCTTAGTCTGGCCCCTCACCTGAGAGCAATTTGCCTTGGGAGACCCTACCAGGAGCACTAGGCTCCAGACAACACAGCTCCCAGGTTCATAGGGACACACAAACCTCTCCACCACGATAAGGTGATGGTTCCCAGAGAGGTGCATTGATTTGCATTTATTAAAAAAAGATGGATGTTTTAATCTGACCAAATATTCAATCCATATTTGTTGGTGTTAAGCCTCAAAAACAACATTTTCAGTGCAGCCAAAAAGCAGTTTTTGCTCAATCAATGACTTTATTCAAGTGAGGATTTTGTTTGAGAACTTCTTTTACGGTGATGACGTCATGATTCAATTGTAAAAACATTCGGGACAGCACTACTTATGTTGTGCACCTGTGATTTCAATTCTCTAATAATGTTCTTTCCTCAGATGACGTTTCTCTGACCGATACTGGCAGTCTGAGCGCTTCAGGAGAGAAAATAAAACGTCGTGTCAAGACTCCATACACCCTGAAAAAATGGCGTCCAGCCTCATGGGTTGTTTCCACGGACACAGCTCTTGACTTTGAGTTTAACAGCAGCCAGACGGATTCCTCTCATCGAGCAGGAAGCATCCCCAAAATCTATCAGTCAAAATCCAGCATGGCGGTCTTTTTGGTTGGAGGCGGAGCCACGGCGACCACAACCTCCGAGCCTGACGGAGTGACCTGCTTCTAAAGTTAAAGTGATTGGCTCCTGTTAGTGTAGGGGGGGGGTGATTCGCTCCCATTGCCAGCTGTTTACATGGCTAATGAAAATATTCTCGTTTACATGCAGCCGTGTATAATCCAAGTAATGTAAATAATCGTGGCCAAAACAATTCACAATAACAATATTATTGCAATATCTATAGAAAGTTTAAAAAATAAATAAATAAACATCAGTCAAATTCTTTGGTTATTGTGCCTTTAATACCTGTACAAAATATGTGTGTCATTAACATGATATCAATATTTAATTTTATTGTTATCATTCAGAATATCCAAACAGATGTTTACATGACCCGTACCAGACTAATGGTGGGATATTATTGTGCATGGAAAGGCCTTCACACAGCGATGAATAAAAAACACAAAAATGCAAAATACTCGCCTGAGAATTTTATATGTGCAAGGCTTTTATTGTGAAAGTTTGTGAAAGTTTGCATTCGGGACTGTGTGTTGTTTTATATACCTTCAGTTCAGGAGTCACGTTTTTAAAGCTCTTTAAACAAAGTTATTTAGGGAACTTACAAACTATATAAGGTGAAATTACATTAACTATGCATCGACAACATTACTGTTGGGGGGGCTTTATTCTTCTAATTTGCACTTTTATGAAGTAGTTTCAACTCTGGTCTGCTGCAACCGCCATGTTGGAAGAGAGGAAGTGGAAAGAAAAAGAAATGAGGCTTTGTGAAGCTTCGCAACGCTCACTTGTTTTTATTTTAAGAAGTATTTAAATATGAGGTTTGTCACCCGTCGAGTTTATTCTGTGGTGAAAAGTTTCCGATGCTTCATATTAAACGCTGAAAGTGTGTGAGAAGAAACTTATAGTATATTGTGAATTAAAGAGGCTCTCGTCCGGACCTTCGTGTATACAATGGCGTATCAGCGCCGTGGGTTAAAATCTAAAAATGATGGAGTCACATTGATCATATACAGCGGGTTAAATAAGTATCGAACACATCACCATTTTTCTCAGTAAATATATTTCTGAAGGGGCTGTTGACATGAAATTTTCCCCAGATGTCGGTAACAACACATACAATCCACACATGCAAAGAAACCAAAACAAATAAGTTCAGAAATGAAGTTATGTGAAATAAAATGGAATGACACAGGGAGAAAATATTGAACACGCTTACTGAAATTTATTTAATACTTTGTACAAAAGCCTTTGTTGGTAACGACAGCTTCAAGACGCCTATTGTATAAAGAAACTAGTCGCATGCTTTGCTCAGGTGTGATTTTGGCCCATTGTTCCACACGAACAGGTTCTCTGGGCCTCTTCTATGAACTCTGATCTTTACTTCTTTCCATAGATTTTCTATTGGATTCAAGTCGGGTGATTGGCTGGGCCGTTCTAGCAGCTTTATTTTCTTTCTCTGCAAACAATTGAGAGTTTCCTTTGCTGTGTGTTTGGGATCATTGTCTTGCTGAAATGTCCATCGTTTCATCTTCATCATCCTTTTAGATGGCAGCAGATTTTTATCAAGAATGTCTCGGTACATTTTTCCATTCACCCTCCCTTCAATTATATGAGGTTTGCCGTATGCTGAAGAACAGCCCCACACCAGGATATTCAGTCTCCAGACTTCACTGTTGTATGGTGTGTTTGGCGTGATGTTCAGCGCCATTTGACCTCCAAACATGGTGCGTATTATGGCATCCAACAAGTGAAAATTTGGTCTCATCTGACCAGACTATATTCTCCCAGTATTTCACTGGCTTGTCTAAATGTTGTGCAGCAAACTTTAAATGAGCTTCAACGTGCCTTTTCTTCAGCTGGAGTCTTGCGTGGTGAGGTGCATACATGCCATGGTGGTTGAGTCATTACTTATTGTTTTCTTTGAAACAATATACCTGCTGATTCCAGGTCTTTCTGAAGCTCTCCACAGGTGCTCCTTGGCTCTTGGACTCTTCTGATCATTCTTTTCACTCCTCTGTCCTCTGTTGCGAGGAGCAACTGGTCGTGGCTGGTTTATGGTGAAATTAGGTTCTTTCTACGGTTATGACCGCACCTCCCTTTCTTCATGCATTCAATATTTTCTCCCTGTGTCATTCCATTTAATTACACATAACTTAATTTCTGAACTTATTTGTTTTGGTTTCTTTGCATGTGTGGATTGTATGTGTTGTTACCGACATCTGGTGAAAACTCCATGTCAACAGCACCTTCAGAAATATATTTACTGAGAAAAATGGTGACGTGTTCAATACTTATTGATTATATACGCTGTATATCGTATAAATGATTTGCAGACTTTATTTTAATAAAATAAAAATTGTAAACTGGCCCAACCTGCTTGTTATCCAAATTTAAAGTACACATTTTAAAATGTGTACTTTAAATTTTAATTAAAGTGATGCTCATTGTATGAGACCTGACGTAGAGTGAATGAAACATTGTCTGCTTTTTTATATTCATGTTTTGTTGTTTTTATAACAAAGTTTCTGTCACTTCATTAATTTCTCTGAATATTTCAATTGTTTTATTCAGAATGATTTTAGAAATGCAAAGTTATAATCTTTTAGATTTCTATATGTATGTATGTGAAACCTTGAAATGTGACACTACAGTAAGTTATTAGCATTAAGGAAGCATCATGCACTTTTCTTTCTTTTCCTGTTTATTATCCTAAATGTTATTTTATTGTATTTTAAGATGCCTTTCAAAAGCGTATTTCTCTTTTGTTATTTTTGTATTTTCTACAGTTTGTACTGTTTATAGATATGCTAATGTATATATTGACGTTAACTATGTTTTACATGTAAACGTGTGAACCAGTAACATGTAACTACAACTTCCTCCTCTGTCATGTGACGCCATGCTGCCCAAAAACACTTTTTCGCATTGACTAACAAAGATAATTAATTTTAATGTAAATCGACTTCCCACGAGCACGAACACCTAAATATCCCTTATTTAAATCATTAGGTCCTAAAAAAAAGCTGAAGCTAAAGTTATTTTCCTTCATTAATGTGAATGATGCGAGTGGCGGGTTTAAAGAAAGAGCGCCGGATCTATGGAGCCGTCATGCAGAAGATCCGGCTGATTTTATACTCCTAAACCTTTTGGGCCACTGATCAGTTTCACAGTTTATATTTCCACAGACTGTCCTCTGGTACCAGACCATGGATAACCTTAAAATAACCTTAACCATTAACTTCAAAGCCAATGCAAAGACACAAATAGACTAAATGTATGCACAAGTTCAATTGTTTTAAGACTATGTGACGCGTCTCACGTGAGATTCTACTGACGTCCTGACTTTGAATCAGAAACATCGTTAAAGTTATCGTAGCGTCTGTGGCTCCAGTCATCAGTAACAAACATCTTAAATCATTTTAAAGTTACACAGTGTGTAGATATATGTGTGTAGAAACGTATTTAAACCTTATTTAGATGTTGGAGCTACAATGTTAGCTTAGCCCTGATCAACCAAACTCCATTCAGAAAACGAGCATTTTAAGAGTTGTTTGCTTGTCTTGCAGACCTGACAGCAGGAACTCAGACTTTATGTAAACCATCCTGACGGAGTTATTTCTGCATCCTTTTCATACGTTTATTGTAATTAAATCACGGGAAAATCTGTTTAATTTGGGTTCATACCGCTGTTTATTCAATCAATAAACACACAAATGATCCCGCGAGGCGAAGATGCGCTTCATGTTTGGTGTGAACGCAGCGTTAGGGTTCACAGTGTCCGGGAACGCCAGGTGTGTGTGTGAGCATGAAACACATTTCCACCATTACAGACGTAAACTGTAGCCATTAAAGGGTGGAAAAAGCTGAAGAACTCGGAGCTTGAATGTCGAATTAAAACAGCAATCTTCTGGTGCAATCGATATATTTATTTAACGTGATAAGTCAAACAAAGAAAATATTCTCAGCTGAGGACACTTTTCACTTCGCCGTTTCCACAGACTGAACGCTCTAAAAGCCCCAGTTAACTGTCTGACGGTCCCGCTCCAAGTGTGCTCAAACATTTGAAAACATCGCATCTAATACATGGAGTAGGCGTTGACCTTCTCCTCATTGGTCCCAGTTTGGCGCCTACACGCTCCTCCGTCAGCAGTCAGGAAGTGATGGTTTGTTGACCTGTTACTCTTAAAGGGGAAGTGCCCCTATTATGTTTGTAATACATTCAGTGCAGAAAATACATAATTGTGCAGAAAATACATAATAGTGCAGAAACATATTCGTAGTGTCGTAATACATATTGATTGAGGTAGACAAATACATGTGATAGTCTTTCCAGTGTGGATTAATACAAATCAGGATTAATTTACCTGACACCAGCTAGCGACGTATGCGGCGCATGTTTGTGTTCAGCTCGTTAATTGATGAGAATTTTTCTTTGTTATTTGCATCCAGACGTGTCTTTGCTTTGACTTTATACAACGTCTCGAGTCCGAACCTGTTTATACTGGTGTCTTATCCCTTTAAAGTAATTTACTGTAGTTTGTATTGTTATTTATCTGTATTACTACATTTAGGATTAACAGATTTAAACAGATATAACCTCCTGCATGAAATATCACATCACTAAAATGTTATCTATATCATACGACCGCATATTGTAGGTAGCAAATCAAATATAATCTATTAGAAATAATATTCAGAGAAAAAACTTTCCATGATTATAGTCATAAATTTACAAATAAAAGATATATGATATTCTTTGAGATTAAAGCGGGTACATTTCTGATAAACAAATAAATCTGAAAAGTGTTTTAGTGAAGGAACCACACGGTCGTCATCTCATCTCCTGACCCTAAAACTGAAGTGCACCTATAATCTGACATTTATGGTAAATGCATAAAGACTTTTACTGGATCTTTTTAAAGCACCACAAGTATTATTTTGACTTCATAATCTCAGAAAATATCCACATTTTAAAGATTAGATTTAGATTTAGTTTGTTCTCGCAAATCTACCACTTTATAATCTCGAAGAATAGCCAATTTCTTTTCTTGAACATTTATGACATTAATTTTAGAAATGATTATTTTTCTCTGAATATTAACCCCCTCCCCCGGCTCTGTAATTCTGATTTTATTTTAAGCAACAATTAATACAGCGTCATAGTCTAGAAGTTTTTTGTTTTTACTCTGCGTGATCAAATCCGAGTCACTGTTTAGTATTTCACAGTTTATATTGTAGATTACAAAACTATATATATATATATATATATATATATATAATATTTATCTCACAGCTGTATGTTGGTTGTTGAATACGTATTCCTTTGGTTATCCATTTGTATTTATGTATATAGTTTGTGTAAATATACATAATTACACATTGTATACTTTCATATAGGACAAGTTACCTCCTCTGTATAGTGTCAGTGTTGTATTCACACAAAGCATGTCGTACATCTTGCAGATTATTAATGTACCTTCATTCAACATGTTGTAAATTCATGAAGAAGAAAACTGATTTCATCATTTAATAAAGTTCAGAGGATCTATAGAGTCGAAGGGTTTTATTCACAACAATAAAAGACGTAGAGGTAGTTCCAGGTACGATCCACATTCAACGTTATCGGACGTTGTTTCTCCAGTCAGTCACCAATGAGACCGAAGCTCTTCATGATCATCAGCAGCAACAATTTCCTAAATTTCTCTCAGAATTCTCTTATATTTTCTCTTAAATATTTTATGACATACATACTTGACTTTTTAAATGACACACAATAATTTACTTTGTGTACTCTTTAAGGAACACAGCCCTCCAGCCTCTCCGATCTTGAGCCTTTCGATCCAGTTGTTTCTTTAGTGTTCTGAGTGTGAGGTCCAGCACCACTTCCTGTTCCTGTTGGTGCGCTAACACAGGTTAGCGAGGGTGTGCAGCTCCTCTAGTTATGATTTGTAGTTGTTGGTGTGTTGTTCTTTCTAGTTGTGTGATTTGTGAGTGTGAGTATCCTGCAGTTGCTGCAGTAACTACAGCTGTCAGAGATCAAAGGTACAATATTTCCCTCTGATGTATCGGAGACTCTAAAGTAACATAAAATGTAAAAGTGCCCTTTTTAGTTAATGACTTCAATAGAGACACAGAATAAAGAGGAGAGAGCGTGTATGGTGCTGAAATCATGCTTTATTAAATCAGAAATGCATACAACTCAAGGAGGATGAAACAGTTCAACAGATCAATAAATCAAAGTTCAGGGCAAACGTGACTTCTTTTCCTCTCACAGGCGATGGAGTCCCTGCGGTGGATGATCCTGACAGGTGAAACAACTAAAAGCTACAAACACTCGCACTCCACACACAAACACATTAGCTAGCTATCCTCCGAGAGACGGCGCTGTGTGTGCACGGCAGAGCCGCCGGCGGGTCCTTGTCACTAAGGGCCAGGAGATGTTGAAGGAGCCACTCGGTCGGGCCGTCCCGTGCAGACGCAGCGCTCTAAATAAAATGAGCTGAGAGCACAGGCCGCTCGCTCTCAGCTGCTCATCCGATCACGTCGTACGACTCAGTCGGTCTGAGGGCAAGGCCGCGTCGTGCTGCTTACATGAGGGTGATGCAAACAGCACTCAGGGTCTTACTCTCACGGTACAACTCATAGGAAACTAATATCCCAAATAATAACTTTGTCTTTCTGTTTCAGAACGTCAACAGGGAGCCTCTCTACCTGTTGAGGCAATCTTAAAGACTTCAACTTATCGTTGAGGCGCAGAGTTTAGTTTCTCGCTTTGACAGGGTATTCGTTCCTGAGGAAACTTTCTCCTGTGAAAACGTTTGTTCTTTTGTTTCAGTTCATATTGTCATAAATAACAATGCATACATTTCCCATAACCGTTCAATTCGGCTATATACATTATGTACATGTCACAGAAAAGTGGTTCAAAAATCCTAAGTCATAATTGTCCAATATGGCACATTTTATAACAACGTTAGACTTGAGTCTAGTTTGGCATAAATTAATGTCAAGTTTGGTACAAAAATAGTTCATATTTACAAGAACAGAAATCCAGATCTTTCTCACGTAAGATTATCGTTTATAATTCACTAAACAAAAAGGTTCTGGAAGAGGGAAGCAGGGATATAAATTAACTTTTTTTTTTTTACATGGACCGGATGTGAACGTTGGCGGTTGTGGAGTCGGAGCCGAGCTCATTGCACAGCCACAGCGTGTACGCCCCGCTGTCCGCCTTCTTCACCGCAGAGATCACCGTGGTGGACAGGTCGGCGGTCTCCACGCTGCACCGCTCGTTCCCTTTGGGGAGCGTCCGACCCGAGCGCACCCATTGGACGGAGGGGGCGGGGTCTCCGGAGAACTCCCCCGCCACAGACAGGGACTTCCCCGGCTCAGCGCTGATGTTCTGCGGAAGAGCTTCGATCTTTGGCGGAGCACCTGAGGACGTGGAGAAGGACGGTTAAAATACAAGACAATGAGAAATGATGATAGTCAAGACGGTTCCACTTCATTAAAGTCATTTGACTGTTTAGATCAGATAAATGTTTTGTTTGATGACAGTAAAGTAGATTTTTAACTGAAGAAGATAAAACATAAAGTTCTTCACTGTCATTTATCTATAATATACACGGTTTAATATTTCTATATATAATAGAGTTGTGTCACCACAGTCTCTGTAGGTTTTATGAAGAGAAACTTGTTGAATAAAGAAGCTCCTCAAAGCTGACTACTGGCGGCCATCTTTGTCTCTCATCCTCATCAAATACAATCCTTATTTTATTGTATAATATTACCAGCACTATGTGTTTCTCTACGTGGATTATATTCTTTTCAACTTTAATGTAAGGATCACTGATTAGCAGCAGATCCTCGTGTTCAGCTTTACAGAGCATCTCACCTCTTTATTTTGGGATGCAGTGGCAGTTAATAAATTAATAAATCTACATGTCACTTGTGAAAACCAATAATTTCTTCCATCTTCAAAAAAGGTCAAACTGCACTCAGCTGCAGTACGTTGTGTGTTTGCTGTAAGACAATAATAATATAATAATAACTTTCTGAGTCTGGAGACAGCAGACAGCTGCAGGTGATCAGCAGACACAGGAAGCTCGGTGCACGCAAGTTTGATTGTTGAAGAGCCAGTTAGTTAATTTTTCAACAATAGTTTCATCACATCCAGGCCAATCAAACACACACAGTGTTTAATTGTGTCCAGGTGAACTGCAGTGAAACTTACTGAGGACAATGAGGGCGGATGCTGCAGAGCATTGTCCAAACTGGTTTCTGGCTTTTATGGTGTATTTCCCACTGTCTGCAGCTGTGGCTTCACAGATCTCCAGAGAGTACACAGAGCCAGAGCAGCTCAGTCCAATGTTGGCTGTGACAGAAATCTGCAGAGACAGAGAGTTAAAGTTTATATTTACCTGTTTCGTGTTTTTTTTATACATATTTTATGAGGATCTCATATCACAAAATAACAAAAAATGTGAGCAAAATCCTCCATTTGATCTTTTTTTTTTTAAACTCATTTTATGAGTTTTATGAGCGCGGTGAAAAAAAAATGGATTGAAGCAGAATATTTGGTCAGATAAAAACATCCATCTTTTTTTAATAAATGCAAATCAAAGACAAATTTCTGCCTTTTGTCTGAAACAATCCTACGCTAGAGTCTAACTCTACTAAAAGTATGATACTAATAATATTAGTGCAGCCTCATCTTTATCTCACATTGAGGACAAATAATTTAAACATTAATAAACATGCATAACATTTTTGATTTAGAATTGGAAAGTCAACGTCATGTATGAAGCTTCAAACTAAACTATATAAAAATAGTTTTATAGTCTTTACCACAAAATAAATAACTTTCTGGAGAAAACTACTCACAGTCATGTTGTCTTTCAACCACTCCACGTCAGGGGAAGGCTCTCCTGAGATTTCACATGTGAAATTAACTTTCTGTCCCTCGATCACAGTCTGGGAGCGCGGCTGTTCCAGGATGTGAGGCACGCTGGAGCCTAAAAAATAAATAAAGAGTTTATGGCTGAAAACCGTTTGACTGGTTTTAGCTGCGGGTTAATGAAGCAGGTTTTATATTACCTCGCACAGTGACGGTGCAGGATGTGGACATTACTCCAGCGGCGTTGGTAGCAGTGCACTTGTACACGCCGCTGTCAGAGACCTCCATCTCATAGATCTCAAGATAAACTGAGCCGTATTCCTCAAAGATTTCAAACCTCCCACCCTGAGACAGAGCCTGGCAATCAGGAAAACACGGGTCAGTTACTAACTAATGCAAATATGTCACTTTTTACTTTTCAGATCCGTAAATAGCGATTGGACCACCGGATCACAATATGTTGAAGGCGAATTGCCATTATGAGGATAATCGTGAATATCTTCACGAGTGACTTAAAAAAGCTGTCGAGCTCACTGTCATGGTTGAGAAGTGAAAAATATAGCTTGTGATGGCATACAGTGCTATGTAAAGTAGTGCAAATATATATATATATATATATATATATATATATATATATATATATATATATATATAATTTTTTTTTTTCTTGCTTGGTCTTCGATTGTTGTTTGGAAATATTATTTTCTTTATGTCTGTTTGTAAATTGCCCTCTTTAATTTCAATATTAGGTGGTTTCCTCGGGTATTTCTTATCCCATATTTACATTTTCATTTGTTGTTGTATATTTCTTCTTTTTAATAATAAAGATCGTAAGAACTCACACAATTTTGCTATTTTATTTATGATTTATCTAGGATTGTTTGTAAAAATGTGTCCTATCTGTGATGCAATTAAAAAATATAATTTCCTTAACTAAATGTACAGTGAGTCAAGTATGTTTCAGTGATATTTTAAGAGTTTTAAACATATATTGATGATTATCTGGATAATATCGTGAATTATTTTGGCCATGATAATCAGGACATAACATTGTCACATCGTCCCATCCCTAGTTGTAAATACCTGAAGTGAATAGTGGAGTAGTTTAGAGCATGTTACCTTTCCATCCTTCGTCCATGAGATTGCAGGTTTAGGCTCTCTGGCCATCTTCACTGAGAGCTTGACCATGGAGTCAGACATTGCAGAGACGTTGCTCAGCCCCACGGAGAAGGACGGCTTCTTTCCAAGAGAAGTCCCATGTTCCTTCTCGGATGGAGTCGGGGACTTTGGTGTTGGGGACTTTGGTGAGACTGGAGACTTGACTCTCTGAGGTGACTTGATTGGCTCCGGGGACTTGACTCTGTGAGGGGATTTGACTGGTTCGGGGGACTTAGCCTCAGGGGAGGTGATTCTGGCCACTACTTTCTCCTTGGACTCAGACTTGCGGATGGTCAGAGTGAAATGGGCCTCTTGTTTGCCTCTAGCATTTTCCACCTGCAGAGTGTAGTTGCCTTCGTCCGATGTCTCCACAGCAGAGATCTCAAAGGAGGAGCTGAACTGAGTAGAGACGATGTGGTGGCGGAAAGAGGAGCCAACAACTTTTCCTTCGCGCAACCAGGCGATAGAAGGCGCTGGTTCGCCGTCCACATCACACTCAAACCTGGCGAGGGCTCCCTCCTCTACAGTCAGGGAATGAGGTTTGTTCAGGATCTTGGCAGCAACACTCGGCTTCTCCCTTCGCTTCTCAACAACAACAGTGGTGGTCTCTTTCTTAGTCACACTTTCTTTCACTGTGGTCTTCGAGGAGGACATGTGATACTCCTCTGTCCTGGTCATTTCTGGCAGATGGGAGGATGGAGGCTCCTCATCTCTGCGGAACGAAGAGAAAGCAGCGTATTCTTCTCCTGCCACATCCAATGTTGCGTAGTCAGAAGTCTCTCCTTTGGCGTTGGTGCAGACCACGCGGTACGTGCCAGCATCTTCAGTCACACAGTTGTTGATCTTGAGAGTCAGAACTCCACTGATGTTGGTCATGTGGTATTTGCCCGTCTGACGAATCTCTTTCCCGTTGTGGAACCACTTGACCTCCGGCTCGGGTCTGGCCTGGATGTTCAGGGTGAATCTTGTGTTGGAGCCGTAGGGTACGCGGTGAGATCGCATCCTAATGGTTATACGTGGGCTGTGGTCGAGACTGAAGGGAGCCTGTGTCACCACCTCATGCATCCTCTCCACTGATCTCCTCTCCGATCTCAGAGCCTGCTTTCTCTCCTCATACCTGGAGGCAAAGTCGACTTTGGGAAAAGTCATGTCAGACTTGGCAGCACTATCTGAGGCACGAGTTGTCCTCATCTCGGGCTCAGGCACATGGAGCTTCTTGATTGGTTTGGGGGTATATTCTGAGGTAAAAGCAGTCAGGTGCTCAGATTCAATACCCTGAGAGACGGTTGTAACAGTGACAGTTGATTCCTTCTTAAATGTGCGAGTTTTCTCCTCAAACTCCATGCGCTTGAGCTCACTCTTGTAGGTGGACAACCACTGAGCAGTAATGTGTGGGCGCAGCAGCTCCTGATCTTCTCTCTCTTCATACACCCTCTGCTTCTGTCTCGGAGGTTTGTGTGTGGCTTTGTCGTGACGCTGGCGAAGCTCAACAAAACTAGGGCCAGCCTCGTATTTAGATGGAATTCTGTAGGAGTCGTATCTGCGAACTTCTTCTCCCTCTTCAACATCGCTGTAGAGTCTTCTGGGAGACGAGGGACGCAGGGCCGACAGCTCGAAGCGCACCGGGCTGAGGCTCAGGGGAGAAGCAGAGTAACCAAGCTCTAGCTCTTCCTCCAGACGAAGCCTCTCCTCCTCAGTTCTCTTCATCGACAGGTACTCATTCACAGGCAGCAGGAGCTCCTCGTCGGACAGGTCGCCCAGGGACCTCCTCCTGATCCGGTGGTAGGCCTCCATTTCAGGGGAAGGAGTGCGCTGCCTTGCAGGTCTTACAGTCTCCAAGTCGTCCTGAGTCATGGAGATGCGCCACTTGGGCTTATACTGGTCCTTGATCCTGATAGGCACCTCATAGAACTGCTCCCACCTGGAGAGGCGGATACGCTTCATCCTCTTCTGCTTGATTTTATCCATAGGCTCAGGGAACTCATACTGATCCCGCAGCTTCTTGTACCACTTCATGTCAGAGAGCGGCTTGAAGTGTTTTATTTCCACGTCCTCCTCAAGAGCAGCTGGGTTAATGACACGGGGAGCGGGCACGTCGTACGGCATACGCAGCCTCTTCTCATCCGCACGCTTCTTCCTCTCCTCTTTTTCTTTCTGTATCTCCGCCTCAGTCTTTTCGCCCTTCTTCGTCGTCACAGCAGGCTTGAACATGGTGGCTGCCTCCCTGACAGCTTGCACTGCCGCAGGTGGCAGAGGTATGAATACAGTATCAGATAAAATCTGAGACAACCTCACCTTTTTCTCCATTTCCACCTTTCCAGCCATCTTTTTCTTCTCTCTTTCACTCATCTCATATTCCTTCTTCACATGAGTGACCCGTTCCACTTTGAGCGTGGCCTGGCAGCTGGCAGATCCAGCAGAGTTGGTAGCAGTGACTCTGTACACACCAGAGTCCTCAGTGAGAGTGTCTTTCACGTGAAGGATGAAGTAATCCAGACCCTCATGGACCACCTCGATAGACGGTCCAAAGGCTAAAGGCATGCCATCCTTCTCCCACTTCAGTGTGGGATGTCCGGATACTCTAATTTCAAAGCGTACGTTCTGGCCCTCCCGGCACTCGGTGTTAGCGAGCAGGCGTTTGAACATGGGCCTCAGGGTAAGGTCTGCTGGTTTAGGGCGAGGAACAGCGGTGAGACGAGCCTTGCAGCTGTCGTCACCATACCTGTTACGGGCCACGACGCTGTACTCTGCATCATCCTCATTCTCAATTTTGTGGATAATCAGCTGGTACAGGCCCTTGTCGCTGATGAAGGTGTATTTCTTGTCATCTTGTCCAGGGATGAGCTTCTGTCCGGATTTGTGCCAGATGACCCGAGGCTCAGGGTGAACTGTGATGGTGACGCTTAAGCGTAAGTCCTCACCAATGTAGGCTGTACGGTTGACCAGAGGAAGAGTGAACTCCGGAGGTTTCTGGAGCATCCTGGCAGTGTCGACTCTGCGCTTTGTCTTCTTCACCACACGGGTGGTGAAGAATTCGCGGTAAGATCTAACGCCGTTGATAAACAGCTCTCCGTATGCGCTGTCTTCACCGTACTCATTCACAACCTTGCATCTATAAGTGCCGTCATCGGCTCTTGTGACCTTGTTGACGGTGATTACAGCCAGGCCGTCCTCATACTCAATTTCATATTTGTCACCAGCTTCAAGTTGCCTGACGCCACAGTACCATGTGACTTCAGTAGTGCTGTCGTAGTTTTCAATGTTGCAGGTGAACTTCACATTACCTCCCTCGTTCACCACCGCATGGCCGATTTGGCCTCCAACAGGGCCGTGTTCAAACGGAGCTATCTTCATCTTGGAGACAAAGACGCCCCGCTGGGATCTGATGGAACCGCCGCTAGCTACACGGGCTGCAGAGACAACCGTTTTCCACTCTTTCTTCACCATCGTCTGGTAGTATCTCTTGTGCCTGCTGGTTTGCATCGCTTTGGTACTGATTTCCTCTTCAGGCTTGGTCAGCCAAGGATGCACCAGAGCCTCCGCTGCAGACATACGATGCTTACGTTCCTTTGTCATCAGGCGGTCTGTGAAGTCTAACGCCTCAACGCTGACCTGCTTGAAAGACTCGTCATCGTAGCTGTAGGCTGCGTTGGAGATGTTGTCAATCATCTGCTGGTGGGTTTCAGCTGTGAATGGATTCAGTCCACTGAGGAGAATGTAGGCAAGGACACCCACCGCCCACATGTCAGTGACGGAGCTGACCATGTCACATTGGTGGATCTCAGGGGCAGCATACTCTGCAGTGGTGTACTGGACCTTAATTTGGTCTCCAGGAGTCAGGTGCCTGGACTGGCCCATCTCAATGATTTTCACATTAGAGCTAGTTCTAGTTGTGTACACAATGTTTTCCGGTCTGATGTCAAAGTGGCCGTAGCTCTCCGCATGCAGGAACTCCAGAGCTGAGCAGATCTGCCTGATGTAGTTGACAATCTCCCGCTCATTGAGCTCAAACTCGGCTGTGCTGAGGCGCTCAAAGATGTCAACGCCAGAGATAAAGTCGTAGATCATCACCAGCTCCTCTGGACTGTCGAAAGACTCTTGAAGGAGAAGGAAGTTGGTATGTTTGGCCAGATTCAGTGTTGCAATTTCCTTCTTGACGATTGCTTGATCGGCGCCTCTCACCTTGCAGAATTTAGCCATGTAGGTCTTCTCAGAGCTCATGCTGACGCAACGGTGGACAATGCCAAACTGACCTCTGCCCAATTCCTCTGCAATGGCGTATTTGTTGTGCATATTCTTGGCATCGGAGTGAGTCTTGCCCCTGGGAACATGTCCAGTATCGTCCACCTCCCGGTCATACAGCAGGACTCTTGATTTGTCCTCTTTGGTCATGACTGGTCCGCTGGTCTCGGATGGAGCACTCTGTCCGAATTTGTTCTCAGCGATGACTCTGAACTGATAGCTGGTTCCTCCGAAAAGATTGATAACGGTGTAGTGTGTGTCACGGGACTGGACAACGCGCTCCCACCTCTCAGCAGTGGTGGGACACTTCTCAATGATATAGCTGATGACCCTGCTGCCTCCGTCATTGGCTGGGGCCACCCAGTTCAGTGTGACCGAGTCCCTGGAGATGTCGCTGGCTTTGACTCCACGTGGAGGATCGGGAACATCAGCTACATCCAACTCGACTGTCTGCTGGTCGATGCCAAACCTGTTCTTGGCACACACGATGTAGAAACCAGCATCCTTCTTCTCCACCCCATTGGAGAACACCAGCGCGGTGAACGACCTGGTGACAATAACCTGGTAGTGGCCATTGCTGTCAATAAGATCTTGTCCCTTCTGCCACGTGATGACAGGATCTGGTTTGCCACTGAAAGGAATCTTGATATTGACCACTTCTCCGCGCAGGGCGGGGATGGCTTCCTTGTCCTTCAGGTTCTTTGGCAGGTGGATCTTGGCAGGAACTAGAAATGAGATAAATTGAGATGTCATATTTTATTTGAATTTGTAAACTTTTTCCAAATTTCTACACAAACTACTTATTCCAAAAACTAGAAAAGTCTGCACAGCACAACGTGCAACGTGAAAACCTACTTAGCACTAAACCAGATTCTGATTCAAAAATTTGTTTAATATGTTTGCTAGAGCTGAGCTTACTTTCAACATCCAGAGACACTGTGGCGCAGATGGAGCCTCCCTGGTTGGTGGCCCTGATCTGGTACACAGTGGAGTCCTCCTCGTCCGCCTCGGTGATGACCAGCTGGTGGTACCCTCCCTTGAACTCCTGGATCTTGATCTTCTTTCCGTCGGAGTGGATCTCCTTTCCTCGTCTGAACCACTTGGTCACAGGCTTGGGCTGCCCTGTGATTTTGCACACAAGAGTGGCGTTGCTCTTGTGCTTGATGCTCATGTTCCTCAGCTCCTCCTTGAAGGCGGGAGCACGGATCTCCACGGAGATGGCCGGCACGATAGGAGCCGTCTCCTCGCTGTAGTCGCTCTGTCCTCCCAGGTTCTCGCACTTCACGCGGAAGATGCACTCAACACCCTCGGCCAGTCGTTTGACAGAGAACACGGTCTGCTTGATCTCATCCGTGGTCACCGGAGTCCAGTCGCTCCATTCCTTCTTATCCTTCTTGTGCTTCTTCTCAAGGCAGTAGCTCTTGATCTTGGAGCCGCCGTCGCTGACAGGAGGCTTCCAGGAAACCAAGCAGGAGTCTTTGGTGATGCCAGAAACAACCGGCAACAGAGGCGGTGATGGTTTCTCTGTGAGAAGAAATATATTACCCAGAAACCATCAGAATAATTTACACTGATAGTATATGTTACAGTACATGTACACTTTAAATACCAGTAAAATAAAAAAACGTACCCAGCTGGCTCTTGATGAGGATGGGGGCAGTGAGCTCCAGTGGTTCGCTGTTGCCATAGCGGTTCTGGGCGTACACCCGGAAGAAGTACCCAGCACTGTCGATGAGGTTGGGTACGCGGCAGGATAAGCCATTGATGGAGGAGGACACCAGCTCCCACTCAACGCCCTCCTTGTCCTCACGCTTCTCCACGATGTAGTTAGTGATCATGCAGCCGCCGTCATCTGCGGGAGCCTTCCAGCTGATGATGACCGAGTTTTTTAGCAGCGCCTCCAGCACGATGGGGCCATGAGGGATCTCGGGTTTGTCTACAAACGCAGGTGGGACATAAAAATTATAAATATCATACTATCAGCCAAGTCAAGTGGAACACGGAGAGCATCTGCTCTTCACTCAAAAACACTCTCAAAGACGCTCAGAAACTCTTTAAGTGTTCCAAAGCATTCAAAAATGCTCAAAGTCTGGTTGAGACTAAACATGTTGTGAATTATTTTTTCAATAAATGTTGACTTTACAACGCTGAACGTTATTCTGACTCTGGCTTTGGACTATTCAGGAGATGAGTCTACGCCTCCCCCCTACCTGCTCACGTGCTGCCACCGTAACAATGCTACTCTGCTGCAGTAACGTACCATAGATCTCCACATTGAAGGCGGTGTCCGCCCGGCCGAAGTGGTTGTGCAGTCTGATCCTGTATTTGCCTCCGTGGATCCTGCGCTGCACGTTCTTGATTACCAGGTGCGTGTAGTGCTCCGTGGTCTCGATGCTGATGTCCTCTGTGTTCTCCAGGGTCTTGGCCCCGTGCAGCCACATGATCTTTGGCTCAGGGCGACCAATGTAGACAGCGTGGATGCGCAGGGTGGATCCCAGGCCGGCGTAGTAGGTTTCTTTCAGCTGGTAGTCTGGGTGGAAGGACGCGGCGGCCTCCAGCACCAGAGTGCCGGTGGTCTCCGCCTCTCCGGCATCGTTGATGGCCTTGCAGGTGTACTCGCCCTCGTCCTCCTGCTGGTCTGTGGTGATGGACAGCGAGTGGTTGCGACCATCAGAGCTCATCTCGTACTTGCGAGACTCGACGACCTCCTTGCCGGCGTGGTACCACTTAATGTCGGGGACGGGTCTGCCGATAATCTGGCACTTCATGACGCCGGGCTGGCCGAGCTTGGCTGTCACTTCATCCATTTCCTTTCTCAGGCCTGGTTTAGTTTCAACTGTGCCCACAAAACAAGGAACAGATTTATTATTAACTTTAGTAATGTTATTTAAACTACAAAATGTTAAGTAGACACATCAAGTTTTGTTTTACTAACTGAAATGAACAGAACTACTTTTCAAGAAAGCTCTAAAAGTGTATCTCTCATTATATCATAGTAGCATTCTGAAAAAAACTATTTATTGAGCTTTGAAAATTAGAAAAATGTAATAATAAATATAATAATAATGCTAATGATAATAATATTAATAACAATACAATAATATTTGCATGCTCTCACCACTCAGCTTGGTCTTGTATTAATAAATATAATGATAATAATAATAATATTATGATGATAATAATTATAATAATAACAATAATAAGTATAAACAATAATATTTCCATGCGCCCACCGCTCAGCTTGGTCTTGATGCACGTGGCGGTCCTGCGTGGTCGGCTCATGCCCGTCTCGTTCTCAGCAAACACTCTGAACTCGTACTCGGTGGCCTCGGCCAGGCCGGGCGCCGTGAACTCTTTCTCCTTTAGCCTCTGCTTGTTGGACTTCTTCCAGCTACTCTCGATCGACTTCCTGTACTCCACCCAGTAGCCCAGCACCTCCTTCCCACCGTCGCACTCTGGGGCTTGCCAGCGGATAGTGATGGAGTTCTTCGCCACGTTCACCGTGTCAATCTCGCCGGGTTGACTTGGCTTGTCTGGAAGGAAAGAAAAAAAAATTTGTTTTAGTGACTCACCAACAATAACCAGTGTTTTCTTATTCTGGTGTCTGTAAAACTACACTGAGAGAAATACTCTTTAAGGATTTTCTGAAAAGGAGTGAATAATGAGAAAATTACTTCCATAACCAGAGTCTGAATTTACATATTTTATAGTATTCTTTTTATATTGTATTGTATTTTTCTTATATTACATGTTTATGTTTCTTGATTTTTTACAATTCTTGCTTTTATTTTTTTCTCTTACTATGTTTATGTTAAAAACGGCAAAGCAAATTCCTTATATGTGAAACTGCCTTGGCAGTAAAATGGGTTCTCGCTCTGGTTCCGGTTCTCACCAAATGGATCCTTGCATGTAATGGGGTCAGACACCGGGCCAGCCTTGCTCTCTCCGATGCCGTTGACAACAACAATGCGGAACTGGTATTCAGCGTCGGGGCTGAGTCCGGGCAGCGTGAACATGGTGGAGCTGATAGATGTTGTGTGGCGTGTCCACGTCTCAGCGGACACCATCTTGTACTCAACAAAGTACCCAGTGATGGCGGAGCCGCCGTCGTCCTTCGGTCTGGACCAGGCCAACGCCACGGAGTTCTTGGTGAAGTCCATGATCTCTGGGGGGGTGCTGGAAGGCTCCGGAGCACCTGGTTCAAAACACGCAGATTATTATACTGTTTAAACACACTACAGGTGAATAGGTTAAAACATTTAATTAATAGATATCACCATGAAAATTCCCCAGTTCATTACTGACATTAACATAATTATTTTTTATATTACAAGTTTTCTGAAATGTCGTGTTTAAATGAGGCATTATGTAATGCTAACTTTTGGTGAATTTAGGAGAAATCTACAGACACAAACAGACAAAGTTAGTAAAATAAACTCTTTCCACTAGTCGGACAGCAGACATGTTTTTTTACTTACAGAGACGGGTTTTGGGCACCACAGGCTGCTCGGACTTCAGAGAGGCACTGATGCCGAAAGAGTTTTCGGCGGTCACCTTGAAGTGGTACTCTGTTCCCTCCTTCAGGCCCTTCACCAGCAGGTGAGAGTCGGTCACTCTGGAATCTACGGTGTACCAGGCATTTCTGGCCGCCTCACGTCTCTCTACAATGTAACCCAGTATCTCTGAGCCGCCGTCGTCCATGGACGTCTTCCACGACACCTTGACAGAGTTGGCCTGGATCTCCTCGAACAGCAGTGGCCCCTCGGGAGCACTCGGGCGCCCGATGACCTTCACCTTGATCTGGGCCTTCTTCTTACCCACCACGTTCTCCAGCAGCAGGTCGTACACGCCGGAGTCGCTTCTCTCTGCGCCCTTGATCACCAGCTCGCTGGCGTCCTCCGTGGAGGCGATCATGGCCTTGGTGGAGACTGCTCCCATGTCCTTGGACCACGTGCAGGCCGGCTGAGGTTTTCCCTTGATGGGCACAGAGAGTCTGACCACGCCTCCGTGGCGAACCACGTACACATCTTTGTATTTCAGCTCCAGGTCGTAGTCCGGAGATTCTGCAAACAACAAGAGTTATGTTAGTGTTAAACAATACAAATGATAGTGCAGGTGGTGAAATATGGCTTTCTGAAGAAACACTTTGCTGACTCCTAAAACTATACACAACTGTAACTGGCGCTGGCGGGTTCCTCCAACCTGCACTGTCTTTAGTGCATTTAAAGTTTCTGCAGCCTCATCCTGCTTTGAACTCTCGTTAAACTACATT
Organism: Cottoperca gobio; assembly: GCF_900634415.1. Taxonomy (NCBI): domain Eukaryota; kingdom Metazoa; phylum Chordata; class Actinopteri; order Perciformes; family Bovichtidae; genus Cottoperca; species Cottoperca gobio. The sequence continues at coordinate 521,201 of NW_021166839.1, read as the reverse complement.
ATTTTATAAGCATGGTGGATTATAAAAACCCTGAATCTCAGTGGGAATATTCCTGGTAAAATTAAAATGAACCCCTCTTACCGAGCATCTCCATCACAGAGACGGTTCCCGGCACCTCGGCGGGCTCTCCGGAGCCGCCAGCGTTGCAGGCCATCACGCGGAACTTGAACTCCTCTCCTTGAGGCATCTTGGTGAGCGTGTACTCGCAGATTAGAGACGGCGTGGTGTTGCACTTGATCCAGGCCATGGCGCCCACCTTTTGCATCTCTATCAGGTAACCGTCCACTCGGGCGTCGCCCTCATCGTCGGGGGGACTCCACGCCAGCGACACGGAGGATTTGGTGGTATCGGTGATCCTTGGGTTTTGAGGACAGCCGGGTGGATCTGAGCGGGAGGAGAAGCAGTCAGGGTGTTATTGAGTAAAAATCTGTTACACAGTAAGTAAGGATCAGTTTAAACTGAAATACTCTCTTACCGATGGGATCTGTGGCCGTCGCTGGTTTGGACAGCAGGCTGGGTTTGCTCTGTCCTCGTGTGTTGATGGCGGTGATCCTGTGTTCGTACTCCAGGCCCTCGATCAGCTCCGTGGACCTGTACCTTGTCATGGTGATGGGATTCTTGTTGGCGCGCACCCATCTGTCCGAGCGGACCTCTTTGCGCTCAATGATGTATCCAGAAACCTCAAGGCCGCCGTCTTCTTCCGGCGGGTTCCACGCCACGGTCATACCGTCACGGGAAACATCAAAGATAGTGGGACGGCCCGGAGGTCCAGGCACGTCTGAGGAGGAGGGACAGGTTTTTATAATATTTTTCTTATATTCTATAGTTATGTTTTTCTACATATGTTTTATAGTCTTTTTCATATTTTATAGTATGTATATGATGTTTCAATATTTCTCTATTTACAAACCGAGACTTAAAAGTGCTTTGATTTTGTATTGTATAATCTTGTTTTTGAATCTATAGCAGCCTAACTTATAAAAATCATGTGATTATCCATATCTATATCCTGTAGAAATTAATCATTTGATTAGTTTTCAACATGGTGCTGTTTTTCAATCACAGCTAATCATAATTTACAGGCATTAAAATATATGCATGTTAATCATGTTTTGCATTCCTATTTTTTATTTATATATTTTCTCTCTTTGAGGTGGTTATTTAAGATAAACCCGTAGAAGGTTTCTACCTGCACATGTATTTTATTTTTGTTTGACTATTCTATTAAAATAAAGTCTCACTCTTCAAGCTCTTGCAGGTGATGATCTCCGACTGCAGGAAGTCTCCGGTGCCGTAGCGGTTGATGGCGGCCGCTCGGAAGACGTACTCGTCTCCCTCGATCAGGTTCTCAAACTTGAAGGTAGGTCGGCTGACGGAGTCGCAGACAGGCACCCAGCCGGGCCGGTGAGCATCACGCTGCTCCACCGCGTAGCCGCTGATAGGCGCGCCACCATCTCTGAGGGGGAGGTCCCAGCTGCAGCTGACGGTGGTCGCGTCTACCTCATCGAACCTGATGGGGCCTTGAGGCTCATCGGGTTTAGCTGCAGGATAACGGAGACACTCAACATCCGTATCACAGGCAAATACAATACTTGTCGTGAAACTATCAAATTACACTTAATCCACTGCGGGCTGGACGACATATTATCACCATGTTTTTATATTGAACAATATATATTTAATTATAATAATAATGCTCAATCTACAGTTTATATTTTCCTTCATTATGGAGGAGACACTACACATTTCTATTCACTATGCATTATAAATATGAATTAATTTACATTCACAGGACAATAATACATGTTGTGGTTTACAATGTATCTAAAAAGGTTAATTATGGTTTTCTAATAAACAATTATTTATCACCAGAACGCTGCTAACTTCCATCGAGCTGCTTTCTAAACTTTCCATATGTTATCATAACGATTTGATCAAATTCTGATAGAAACGTCTCTTTTGCTTGTGAAGTGTCTGAGTGATTGTTTTATCGCCCAGCCTAGCTGCTGAGTAATGTAGTAACAGATGTAACAATGAAACAGAAATAATATGTTTTCCTTACAGAGGATGATGACCTTGACGACCTCTGTGATGACTCCAACTGTGTTCTTCACCTCCAGTGAGTAGTCTCCGGAGTCGTCGATGGTGCATTCGGACATGGTCAGTTTGGAGAACTTGCCGGTGCTCTTGATCTTGACGCGGTCTGTGTTTTTCATCTTGTTGTCTCTGAAGTACCAGGAGCAGACGGGAGGAGGCCGGCCGACAAGCGGCAGGTCCAGCTCCAGAGTCTTACCGGCAAGGACATTCACTACCTTCTGCGGAATACTGGAGAAGTCCACCACGGGCATCACTGCAGAGGAAAAAGTTCACATCAACAGCTGGGAAACAGATTATTATTATGAATTATTTATAAATTATTATATATAATGTTACTGCTAGGCAGAAAAGCAACCTTTTCCTTGGTAAGCATTTTTTATTTCCCCGAGCAGTAAGGAGCAGGAAGTAAAGTGTTTATTATTACCTCTCTGTTCCTGCACAGTGATGGCAGTAAGCAGCTCTTTGGGCTCGCTGGCTCCTCTGCTGTTAATGGCTTTGATTCTGAACAAGTACTGCTCGCTCTCATTCAGCTTCTCGATGGTGTGCTCGAAGTCCGTGGTCTTCAGCGTGGCCACCTTCATCCATTTGTCGGTGCCAAACTTGCAAGCCTCGATGGCGTATCCTGTCAGTCGGCTGCCACCGTCGTGCTCGGGCTTCTCCCAGCCCAGGGTCACGGTGCTCTTGGTGACATCGATCATCTCCAGCTTGTGCGGCGGCAGTGGCACCTCGCACACCAGGATGATGTCCGGAATCTCGCAGGGCTCGCCGATACCGTAGATGTTCTCAGGGAGGACTCTGAAGTAGTACAGCATGCCTTCCATCAGGCCGTCGATCTTGTACGACGTCTTGATGCACTTGGAGGTGACGGTCTTGTAGGCTCTCATGGACGCCTCTCGCCTCTCGATAATGTAGTTGTTGACGGGAGCACCGCCATCCACAGACGGGGCCTCCCAGGAAATGGTGGCAGAGTCTTTGGTCAGCTCCTTGATCTTGATTGCACCAGTTGGTCCGGGAGTATCTAACAATAAAAATATTATGTTAAGGGGAGACACTACTACTAGATACTAATACTACTATCACCATGAAACTTCCCCAGTTCATTACTGACATTAACACAATTAGTTTTTATGTTTAAATATGCAAATTAGGCATTATGTAATGCTAACTTTTGGGGAATTTAGGAGAAATCTACAGACGCAAACAGACAAAGTTAGTAAAATAAACTAAAATAAATAAATGTGGATGTTAATGTATTCTTTCCACTAGTCTGAAAGAAGACGTGTTCTAGAAGAGAAATATTGAGCAGAGCATGAAAGGCATAAATGTGCCTGTACTGTCTTGTCTAAAGAACCTCTGCCGTACGTAACACAACATATTTTCCCACTTACCATAGACCTTGACCAGGATGTTGACTTCCTGTTTACCCGCAGAGTTCTCGGCTACCAGCGTGTACTTTCCGGCATCGTAGCGGTGGACCCTGTCGATGATGAGCGTGGTGGATGTGCTGCTGATATCGATGAAGCCTCTGTTGTGGAGGTCCACGCCAGGCTTGCTCCAAGTGATGGCGGGAGCAGGGCGACCAGTGACGCTCACGAACAGGCGGA
>NW_021166839.1:210000-212500 GCF_900634415.1 Cottoperca gobio | reverse complement strand
ACATCTAAAAGATCTGTTGCTAAAATGTCCCAATATGCTTTAAAAAACTCAACAGTGAGGCCGTCGATGCCGGGAGCCCGCCGTCCTTGCATTTTTTGCAGAGCAGCCTGTAGCTCCCGTGTGGTCAACGGCCCCTCCAGCTGTGAGTTGGTTTGCTCTGCTACCTGAGGTAGTCCCCCTAAAAACCCCTCTAAAAACGTTTCCTCCCCCTCGTACTCACTCGAGTATAGGGAGGAATAAAAACTCACAGCCCGTGTTCTGATCTGGCTTGGTTCCGTTATCTCTTGCCCTGTGACTGAGAGCAGTGAGTGGATTACCCTCTTCTGTCCGTTCTTCTTCTCCAGGCCGAAGAAGAAACTGGATGGAGCATCCATTTCGGTGGCGTTTTGGAACCGGGACCGGACCAGTGCGCCCTGGACTTTAACGTCTAGCAGGTCGGCTAATGCCATTTTTTTTACTTTGAGGATTTCAATATATCCTCGATCTCCTGTGGACTCACTTATTTGTTCTAGTTCCACTATATCACCCTCCAGGTCTTTCATAGATCTGGTGATGTCATGTGTGACATTGAGGGTGTGCTGCTGACAAAGCATTTTAATTTCAGTCTTACCATGGTCCCACCACTGCCTAAGACTGTTAAAATCACTCTTCCTTTGCCTAAAAACACTCCAGAAATAAATAAAAGCTTCTCTAAAATTTTTATCAAATGTTAAAACTGAGTTAAAGTGCCAGTATGCGCTTCTTGGCAACACATTTCTTATAAAAACATTACATAAAAGCAAAGAGTGATCGGTAAAACCAACAGGTATAATATTACACATTTTAAAAATGTTAAAATGATGTTTAAAACAATAAATACGATCTAACCTGGCAGAGGAAATCCTATTCCCTCTGCAGTGGGACCATGTGTATTGTTTAGCCTCTGCGTTCATCCTCCTCCATACATCCACCAGACCATGAGAGTGGACCAGCTGCCTCAGAACATGCTGGGACGCTGGAATGTGGCTCTGCGTGGTTCCGATCTAAAAAAGCATTTTCTGTACAGTTAAAATCCCCCCCCAAGAATAAAAAATCCTCCGAGGCACAGCTATTTAAAACATCATTAATTTTTTGTAAAAACAACTTCCTCTCTGCACCGATTGTTGGGGCATACACATTTATAAAAACAGCATTAAAAAGGTCAAACCGGGCTTTTACTAAAAGCAACCTCCCCTCGATAAAATGCTCGACCTCCAGTGAGACTGGAGTAAAAGATTTGGAGAAGAGGAAGCCCACTCCTACTCCCCACTCCTCCACTAAGAGATGTGTTGTGGCTTAAAATGACTTCCCCTTCCCACTCCCTCCTCCAGTCTATCTCGTTAGAGCCGTCGCTGTGCGTCTCCTGTAAAAAAAGGACATCAATGTGTTTTAATTTTGCAGTTTCATAAATTTGTGTCCTTTTTTTAAAAACTCTGGCTCCGTTCACATTTAAAACACCCACTTTAAAAGTATCCATGGCTGACATGTTAAAATAAGAAAAAATAAAAACAAATTAATTAATTAAGACCCCCATCATCACTGTTTATTTGTTTTTTTACTTTAAGCACCAGTTTTTTTAATCTATAAACCTCCTGCTCAATGAGGCCAGACTCTTTTTGGCTCATATGGAATCTGCTTGAGCTAATAAAAACGAGTAAATCCGGAAAATAATCCTCCACTTTTACTCCGTGTTGGTTTTTTGTGTGTTGGAGGAAAACTTTCAACATTTCAACTGAGTACATTTTTGTTTTCTGGCTATTGGTCAGAGTAAAACCAGGGATGTCGCTGCTGTCTGACACACACTCCTCTTCACTAGCACTGTCTTCTGCCTGTCCCTGCTTCCTGCCTGTCTGTCCTTCCTCCCCGACTTTACTATTCTTGGCATCACTGGATGCACTCTGACTTTTCTTTTTCCGTTTTGTGGCAGGTTTTGTTTTTTTAACCTCTTCCTCCATCTCTGCCTCTTCTACCTGCTCACTCCACGGAACCTGTATTTTTCCTGTCCTCTCTCCTTCTACACCACCCATTTCCTCAACTACATCGCCCGCTTCCTTTTCCTCTTCTGTCCTTACCTCACTCACCTCCTCTGCCTCACTTGCCTCCTTTACCTCTCCTACTCCTACTACACTCACCTCCTCTGCATCCCCCCCCCTCTTTTGCTACATCACTTACCTCCTTTAAATCTTCTACTCTCATCTCACCAACCTCCTCTGTACCACCTACCTCTTCCCCACCACCCATCTCTTCTACAGCACCTATCTCCTCTACCTCTTCTCCTCCCATACCACCTGACACCCCCTGCACTTCCTCTCCCTGTTTTTTTTGTTTTTTTTCCCCATTTTTTTCCACCACACCAAGTGAATTAACACCACCTATCCCGTGTACAAAGCTGGACACAGCAGCTGCGCGTCCTGGCGCGGCGCGTGGAGCGGCCACCGGCCGCCCCAGCGGAGAGCCCTCCTCCGAAGCCAGCGGCTTCTCC